>NC_034605.1:2829033-2851900 GCF_900095145.1 Mus pahari | reverse complement strand
TCCCCTCTCCCTCTCTGCATAATGTCTGGCAATGGGTAGAGACTCATTTGTCCCCATGTGCTGCAGGAGGAAGCGTCTCCAATGATAGGTGGATAAAGCATTGATCTGTGAGGTTTTTGTTTTGTTTTGGCTTGGTTTGGTTTAGGTTGTTTGTTTGTTTGTTTGTTTGTTGATGGCAGGTTTTCTCTGTGTAGCCCAGACTGTCCTAGAACTCACTCTGTAGACCAGGCTGTCCTTGAATTCATGTAGCTCTCTGCCTCCTAATATCTGAGCCCGAAGACAAACAACATTATTCCTGGCAGCAATTAAAAAGGCACACATAGCCCAACGTCACGTCTTAAGGATGGCACTGCCCACAGGGCTGCACTCTCCTGCATCAATGAGAAATTAAGAAAATGTCTTGAAGACATGGCTCAAGGCCAGTCTGATGGAGGCAACTCTTCATCGGTGGTTCCCTGTTCCCAGGTGACTCCAGGTTTCTGTCAAGTTGATAGCTGAAGCTGTGGCAGTCATGCTACGTATTCACCGGGAACACATTGTAATGTTTTCTCATTATAAACATATTTATCAATATTAAAATCAGAATGCAATTAGCTTTAGAAGCACTCCAGTGACAGTCCACTTCATCACTTTCTAATATTACTTGCAGTTTTACCGTAGGAGACAAAATGTCCTTTCCTAAGAGGAATCTTTGTATTGGGTTCTTAAGTAATTTGAAAAATTACAGTTTGATCTCTATAACATTTACGCCAACTTTTCCGGTGCATTCTTACAGCTGAGTTCCACTCTAACAGTTAACTACAAAGGGAATAATAGGGAGCCTTTAACTGCTTGTTCTTCACAGTTCCCAGTGAAATCGGTGTAATTAGGCTTTCATGAAGGCACTGGTTTTTCCTCATTAAAAAAAAAAGAAATTATGCTCAGGAGCTCAGCTAAGGGCTGAGCAAGTTGGAGAGAGAGGAGAAATGTCTGCAGGTTTTGTTTTATTTTGTAAGTTTTTTGATATGGGGGACTCGCTATTTTATCTGGCCTGGAATTCACTCCTGTAGACCAGAGTGGCTTGAACTAACAGAGACCCACCTGCCACTACCTACCAAATGCTGGGACTAAAGGCAGGTACCACAATGCCCAGCTTTGCCTACAGTTCCGAAGAAATCTATTTCCTGGTGATTGTAGCACATGAAGTTTTCCTCCGTGAGAAAAAATAAATAAAAAGATCTGCCACAGAGAAGAAAAGTCAACATTTGCAAAAACTGACATTATACTGCAATCAGTAACAATCCCCAGGCAGTGTTGGAGAACTGAATGGAAGGGCGCATTAAACCAAATTATTTTAATGGGTTTCGGTTGTTGAGGTTTTCTGGAAAAGTCTACTACCAAAATGGAAGCATGACCATGCTCATGAAACCTGTGTAACCTTTCAGTGGGCCATTGGTTCACATGATTTCAGTTAATTTTTAGTTTTATTCTTATTAAACTGTCACCTACTGTGGTACTTGATCTTAAGATCATGTTCAAAGCAAAACCTTTTACCACTCACAGACTCTTTATTTAGGTTCTTTTTCAGAAACAGGGAAATACTTCCAGTATTCCTCCTGAGGGTACACACTCTTAATCTTGATTAGACTCTGTCTAAACATTGATATTTGACATTTATACAGCTCAGGAAAGCTGCTGCTTCTTCTTTTTAAATTCCCAGTAAATGGTGTTTGAGTTTTTATACAACACAAGAATGGTGTGTGTGTGCGCGTGCGTGCGTGCGTGCATGTGTGTATCTGTGTGTGTGTCTCTCTCTCTGTGTGCACGTGTCTATGTGTGTATGTCTGTGTGTCTCTATGTGTGTATGTGTGTGTGTGTGTGTGTGTGTATATATACACATGCAGATATGCATCTGGACTCCTCTATGCTGTACCAGAGTCTGCCTTTGGGATATCTTTTTCAGTTGATTCTTCACTTTATTTTTTTTTCCTTTTTGGAGATAAGGTCTCATTGAACTTGGAACTTCCCATTTTGGCTAGACTCGATGGCCAGCAAGCCCTTGGGGTCCCCCAGCACTGACTGGGGTTACAGTTACACACCACCATGTCTGGGTTTGTTTTGTTGTTGTTTGTTTGTTTGTTTGTTTGTTTTGGTTTTGTTTTTGCACGGATACTGAAGATCAAACTCAGGTCTGGCGTCCAGACTCACCACTGCTTTGTCTAACGCCTTTTTGCTGAAGTAACAGTGCCCATAGGGTACAAAGCTTATACCTAAGAGAAGGGTTTTAATTAGCAGACACTCAAGCCACCAGATGGCTCCCTCTAGTTTTTAAATCTGCACTTAGGGGATATAGATTGCCTTCCCTGAAAAGCCAGCTTGAGTGCATTTGGAGGGACACACTGGAGTCATGACTGAGTGGGCCTTCTGGCTTCAAACTGAAGTGAGAAGTGTTATTACTTGGCATGCAGCTTCTTTGATTAATGATGTAAGAACCTCAGGGCTGTTCCTACACATGAGTCGTGACTTGATTTCACTGGCTTTCTCATTTATCGTTTTAAAGCTGGAACCACCCATCTCTTGATCCTCCTCTCTCCTGCGTCTGTTCTGAATACACAGGACCTTAGGAGGTTCACTGTTAGATCTCACCCTTCCCAAGAACACTGAGAACAGACAGAGGAAGTCCTCACTGACTTCATATCATCTCTTCAGTTTGCCTTTCTTTCCCCTATCGTCCTCTTGGGCATATTCACATTTGCAAAACACATCAGAGAGATTTATTTGACTTCATCAAAACCAAATAGAGGTACAGTGAAACCACTGTGGAGGCTTGACCCTACAGATTTTCTGACAGACTGTGTTGAGCACCCTTTGTTTCATAAATGCTTCCCACAAGGTCTCACCATGCATCCCATTATACTACTGAAGAATGGATACAGTCACCTGATTGTGCTCTGACCAAGAATGAGCCAACAGAAAGGAAGCAGGCTGGATGGAGTTGACCTTCAATGGCTGTCCTCACTTATTTTAGGGTCATACCTTCTCTGTGCCATCCTCCCCCCCCCCATCAAACACTTAATCGTCTCCTCCTTCCTCCTCTTCTTCCTCTTCCTCCTCCTCCTCCTCCTCCTCCTCCTCCTCCTCCTCCTCCTCCTCCTCCTTTTCCTCTTCTTCCTTTTCTTGGAACAGGCTTTCTGTTTTCTTGTTTAATTTCTGTTTTAATTACTGGTGTCAGTGAACAAGCCAGGACCATTGACCTAAATCCCTGACCCTTATTTAATTTAATTTAATTTAATTCAGGATGGTGTCTTGCAGAGTTGTGCAGGCTGGTCTTGAACTTAGGATTCTTTGCCTCAGGCTCTTGAGTAGTGGAAATCACTGACATATCTATATGCACCTGAGAGGTCAAACCTACTCCATCTTGGAACTGGACTTCATCTTAGAAAAACCAACCAACCAAACAAACAGACGAAAAAACAGAAAACTTGACCAGCAGCTAAACCCAAGCTGCACCCAAGTGCCAAGAAGGACCCCACAGCTTGTCCTTGGTCCATACTCCAGAACCCCTAGCAAGAGTTAAATTAGTCTGATTGTTTTATAATGTACTTTCAGACCATTTGTGATTATTCATGGTTTTGTTTCAGAACACCCACCTGTCGGCTTATGACAGTCATTCAGTTACATGCTTGCCAGGATGGACACCCCCTCACTTGCTCCCATTTCCTATAAAACCTTGTCCCAATGAGAATTCAGGGCTACTTCACCAAACTGCCCTGCAGGTCTGTGGTGAGTAAGTCCAAGCTTAGGTTTATAAGAAAGAGACCCTAATGTGATTACATCAGAGTCGGCTCCTGGTTGGTCTTTTGGGCTCTTGAAGGAGACACAACACACCCCAGTGAGTGTTTTTATTTAGCAAATCTCTTCTGCAGTTAACCCTAGGGGAACATGGAAACATCTCTGCCAGTTCTATGTGGACAATAATTTCTTAATCTAGCTCTTGGGTTCCCATATGCTAGGAAGTGCAGCTGAGGGGTTAGCACGGGATAACAGATATCAAGTTTATCATGTACAGGGAGTCATCTCGATTATGGCCCCCAACTCGAAGATATTCTGGTCACTAGGTATGATAGAAACTAGCTCTCAGTGATACAGACGCTGCTGATCAAAGCTCTTGTTGTCTGTCAGGAGTTATGTCTTCAGAAATGACTATCAGAGGGGTGCTACGTCAACCAGTTACCCCTGATCCAAATGTGGTTTATTCAGACACTCCCTGGCATGCCAGACTGAGCGTCAGTACTCTGTATACTGAGTATAACTTGAACTTCTGAGTCCCTTGTCTCTGAGCTTATGCATGCGCCAATGTGCTTGTCTTAGGTAGTACTGGAATTCAAACCTGAGGCTTTATGAACGATAGTCAAGCACTCTACAGACTGAACTCCATTTCTATCCTTGAAAATTGTTTAATGTGATTTCCACATCCATGTAACATAAGCCAACCTGGTGGCTAGAGCCTATTTCTGAAGACACCACACATTGGATCTGGGATAGAGAAATGGGGCTAGAAACAATCTGGAAGCTTCCTCCTATTGGCCACTGCATTTGTGGTGGCAGAAGGTGCTGGTAGGTTGCTAAGGCATACCATTCCTCAACATCCCTACCTAGGAGTAGTGTACTGGCTGGCAATGCAAGATGTACTCATTGATGTAGTATTAGCATGCTTGCTTATAGGCAACCCAGTGCTTTCTGATTGGATCTGCGACCCACTCCACAGGAGGAATAGATACCTGCCACTGTAAACTTGGTCAGAACTTACACCTACTTTCATCCTTGGTCAGAGAAGTATCTTTAAGCAGAGGGTGATGGTTAATTCAGAGACTCATATCTAGTCAAAGTGCTGATAATAGGTGACTGTTAATCCCTCAGCCCTATGGAACATCTGTAACTTCCCCTTCAAGACCCAGAGGGCATCATGGAAGAGGGCTAGCAAGATTATTAGGATTGCTGCAAAATGCCAACTTCTGGATATGGTGGGGCCATTGCATCCATGAAGACAGCAGCGAACAAGACCTGACAACACACAAAGGTGGGGGTGGAGACAGGATTAGCAGTAGAGAGAGCTTTGGGGGAAGAAAGGGTTATGACAGGCTAGCAGGGGGTGAATGGTATCAAGATGAACTGTATATGTGTATAATACTGAAAGGTTTTCTTTGAATTGCAAAAGGGAAGGCTATCTGACTCATCTGTGGGACTAGCATCAGTGAGAGAAGAGGCAAGTGTTAGGGCATCATGCAGAACACACTTGTCCAGGTTTTATTTCTTCATGTACATCTAAGCCTGTATATCAAGACATGGACCATCAACAGCCAGAAGAACTGATGCCTTGGTGTTGGGTGCAGAGAGAAGTGTTGAATGGCGCGAGGAAGCTGACACATTGTGACTAGTCTCCTCCAACAAGTCCTTTAAAGGCATTCCTAGTCCATCTTTCAATCTGACCAATGCTCCGGGGTCAGGAGACCTGGGGGTGATATCTCAGAGACAACGACTGTTCACACATTCTCTCATTTCAACTCCAGCAAACAGGGTTCCGTTGGCACAAGCCAGTGGTTGGCACAAAGCCCCGTTTGTCTTCATAGTGATTTAGCATGGAAATAGGAGCCTTTCTGGCCATTTGGGCTTTCCAGTTTTGTTTTGGTTTTGGTTTTGAGAAGGAGAGATGTCCCTTTTTTGTGTGAATGGCCCTAAAAGAGTCAACAAAGATTCGGATCCACAGCCTTTCATTTTCCCATACAAGAGGTTGCTCTAGGCAGGTCTTCTGAGTTGTGTGTTATGCCCACTCTCACCCTTCAGGCTGTTCAGCCTGAGAATTAATTGGGAGCCAAAGACATGCAAGAACCAATTGGAGAGTTCCGAAAAGCAGACCACAGGACACCTGGCTGCTGGTGCTGATTAATTCCCTCTATGGAGGTCTTTGACCAGGCTTATGAGGGATGTTAAGGAGTGGGCACAACTCAACAGGCTTGAAGCAAGAAAAAGATCTATGTTCTTGGGCTGAGGATACACCCGAGTTGCTAGCACACTTGCCTGGTATGCATGAAGCCATGGGTTTGGTGCCCAGCACCATAGAAACTGGGCATGCATTTTAACTATATTAGCTATGTCTTGTTTCAAGGGTATTCCCAAGTCACACAAAGGCCAGGTCATTTTTAACATACATCGTACACACTTTCAATATCAGAAGCGTACTCAAAATGGTGAATGGTGTCTGCTGCACAGGCCTTCCAACTCTGTCCCAGAGTTACTGGTCCTAACAGAACGGAACTGTCAGGTGCTCATATGTCTGATATCAATGTTCTTCCACCGTGAGTGCGTTTCATCCTGTGTTTTCATTACATCTCACTGTCGGCTGACAGATATAGGAAGCACTTGAAAATTTCAAAGTAAAAATAAATGCCATTTTTTTTTTCTCTTTTGCCCACACATTCTAATCACACTGAAAAGTGATTCTTTGGGCAGAGTTTTTCAATGCTTGGTGTGTAGGCACACACCATGTGCTTTGTGTCCATATCTACTAAATGGTTCGTGAAGAATTTTTAATTAGCCTATACACTGGAATTGATAGCATTTTAATGGCATGAAGGGAATCGTACAGTCAGAGAGAGAGAACCGACATAGTGTCCAGTGTGTTTTAATGTTTTAACAAATGATTACTGTTATGTTTATTGCTGTTTTGTCTGCTTGTATGTCTGTGCACCATGAGTAGACCTTGTGTGCGCAGAGGTCAGACGACGCTATCTGATCCCTTGAGACTAGAGTTATGGGTATTTGTGACCACCATGTGGCTGCTGGGAATGGAACCCAGATTCTTTGGAAGAACAGCCAATGTTCTGAACTGCTGAGCCACCTCTCCAACCACGCACAGTGTGTCGAGTTTAATTAAATCCAATTCTGCCACAAAATTAAGGGAGACATCCTTCCTCTCCAAATCGTCCTACAGAAACCACAGCCAGAACATGTTGATAGTATCCTTTCTCATGATTTTTTTATATCATTGCAAAATGGAAATATAAAGACAAAAGTGATTTCTCTGAGGGGGGGAGGGCAGGGAGAGAGAGATTTTCACTCATCTCTCCCAGATTCTCAGTTCTCAGGCGTCTGATCTTAATCTCTCTCTCTCTCTCTCTCTTTCTCTGTGTGTGTGTGTGTGTGTGTTTGTGTGTGTGTGTGTGTCTGTGTGTGTGTGTGTCTGTGTGTGTGTGTGTGTGTGTCTGTGTGTGTGTCTGTGTGTGTGTGTGTGTGTTTGTCTATCAGTCACTCTGTCTGTAGGGGGTAGGGGAGGAGATGAGGTCACGTGGAGGTCAGAGGTCAACTATGCTGTCTTCCTCAGTCTCTTTCCGGCACACATTTTGAGACAAAGTGGTATTGGGAAGATGATGGAACCTTTAGGAGACTGGGCCTAGTGGAAGGAAATTAGGCCACCGGGAGAACTGACTTAACAGGGACATAGGGCCCCAACTCCTAAACTGCTAGGAGGAAATACTTCAAGATGTATGTATAGGTAAGGTTTTCCTAAAAGCCCAGGACATAGCTAGAAGACTCATACAACTGAAAAAGCTGCTGCCTAGCAAAATCATCCGCCAAGCACACAGACAGCCCACGAGGCACGAGGAAATGTTTGGCAGCTATACTTCAGACAGGCAGTTAATATCTAGGGTATATAAAAACTGTAAAAGTCAAACATCGCCTTCCCACCCCCGCAAAGAAAAACCTGCCAATCAGAAATGCAAAAGGCCAATAAATATTTCTATGGTATTTTAGTTTTGTATTTCTTTTTCTGTATGTGTGTGTTTGTGCAGCACATGGTGCAGCGTGCACAGTGGGAAGAAGAGGGCACAGGATCTGGGTCTGAAGTTACAGATGGCTGTGGCTACCATGTACACGCTGGGAAATAAGCCATGTCCTCTGCAAGACCAGCAAGGGCTCTCCACCAGGAAGCCACCTTCCTAGTTCTTAGTAAATAGTTTGAAAAGTGTTCAGCATCCTTAGTAATCAGGAAAGCCCAGATTAGAACTACTTGGGGATTCTCAACTCAGGCAAATTCTAGCAAGACTGAGTGTATGCTGGTCCCGTCTTTCCCTCTCCCGCTTTTGGCCTCCTGTCCTTTCAAAAGATGAACAGGTTTCCTCTACCATGGGTCCCCACGGCGACTCACTGCACCACCACCAGTCCAAAGCAATGGGGCCGAGTGACCATGGATCAAAACCCCTGAAGCCATGAGCCTAAGCCAACCTTTCTATCCTTAATTTTGACTGTCTTAAGACATTTTTTGTCACAGCAACCGAAGGTGACTGACATACATCATTTGGACAAATAAAGCAAAAGTAAGGCTAGTTTTAATGTGGTTAGACTACAGCTTAGGGTTTTGAAAGACTCAGATAATTCCTTTACTAGAATGTCAGCAAGTTATTTGGATCTGTGAGGATAAAGCAGACACCCCCCAGTGTGTGCTTATATAACAATAGCTTTTAAGTGTGTGTGTGTGTGTGTGTGTGTGTGTGTGTGTGTGTGTGTGTGAGAGAGAGAGAGAGAGAGAGAGAGAGAGAGAGAGAGAGTGAGTTTGGGAGTTGCCTGTCTCCTTTCCCTGTGGGACAGAGAAGTTTACCCGTTAAGCCATCTTGCTGACCTAATAATACATTTTTAAAAATTTTAATTTTTTTACATTTATTTTTTAGAGGTATGAATGTTTTACCTGCATGCGTGTATGTATGTGTACGATATGTGTGCTTGGTGCCCTAAAAGTTCAGAAGAGGGCATCATATCCCCTTGTACTTGTTACTAATGGCTATAAGCCATCATGTGATTGCTGCCAATTGAATCTAGATGCTCTACCAAAGCAACAAGTGCTCTTAACTGCTGAACTCTCTCTCCAGTGGCCCCGTTTCCCCCAAAGTGTCTTCATAGCTTGTTTCGGTTAACACTTTTACTGACAACAGATGGGTACCTAAATACTTTGTGTCTGAGTCACATCAGTGCCGGTGCAGGGACCAACTTCAACATGCCAGGTAAGCACTGTACCCCCAGAGCTGCCCAGCCGCTGCCTCGCTGTTTTATAGAACACGTGTCACGGTTGTTGAGGAGACATCCAGAGACACAAGTGCTATACACCTGAGTGTCTTGGGTGCAGTCACCTGAGGTCTATCACAGCTGTAAGCACGTCCACCGCTGCACACTGTGGCAGAGAAGTGAGCCTCGCTTGTCTTTTAATCTGACTGTGTTGTAAGGTCAGCCTGTGGGACGTCCATGTAGGACGCAGATGTGAACCAGCGGCTTTTTCAGTTGCTAAGTGTTTCAGATGGATCACAGCCACTTAACCTGGAAAGTGTGTCAAGTGGCTCCCTCTGAGTGAGAGAGAGAGAGATGCTGCCTCCATCCCACAGAGCTGAGACTCTGGACTCAACGCTTGCTGAGTAGTCACCATATTACTTTGCCTCCAAAATATGGTAGCATTCATTACCTTTGGTATAGATTGCAGGCAATTCTCCATGCTCCTCTAGCTACCTGCTTGGAACTAATACCTTGCAGAGACATCCCCAGCTGCTTTGGGAGGCCTAGTTGGGTGCATGTGCAGACATCTCCTAGCCAGCAGGACTGATACATGTACAAGAGTTTGGGTTGGTTACAGTTTCCGTCTATTAGCAGAACCCTGTGCGAGGGTAATTAGCCACTGTTGGGCTGTAATTGTGAGTTGGCCTCAGAGCAGTGTTTTAAGTGGCCTGGCATCATCCATGGCAGGAAGCAGAGGTTGGAAACGGCAGCTTGTTAGACGTGGTTCAGGATCAAATTATCCACATAATAAGAATGAGCCAGAGATCTAACTACTGTAACCATGATAAGGAGAGCATGCCTTCTTGATGTGGGTGGCTGGATTGGATGTGGGCTGGTGGCTTGCTCCATCTGTTCTTTAGGATTGATATATTCTCATATTCTCTCTCTCTCTCTCTCTCTCTCTCTCTCTCTCTCTCTCTCTCTCTCTCTCTCTCTCTCCTCTTTCTCTCTCTCAAAGCAAAAAACTGCATGTACCCTGAAAGTCGTTTCTGCTATCCAGTGTGTGTATGTCAGCTGCTGCTTGTATTTAGCTTATGTGCATGAACCTTTCGTTCTCCCACACACTCCTCTGTCCCATGTGTAGAATGTGTGTAAGTTGCTGCTTGCATTTGATTGTGTGTGTGCCTTTGCTAACTCTTGTGGCTATCCACAGAAATATTCCAATATCAGAGATGATTGTTTACAGTAATTACACCAAAAATTAAAAGCCTTAAGAAGGAAGTTTCTACAGAGTACTCTACACTGAAGTGTAACTGACATCGACTCCTCACCCTGTAACAGTGTTGATATTTGGACTATCTCATTCTTTGTGCTTCCTGTCATTGTGGTTGGGACTAAGGGTATCCCAGTAAGAGGG
This sequence comes from Mus pahari, assembly GCF_900095145.1. NCBI lineage: Eukaryota > Metazoa > Chordata > Mammalia > Rodentia > Muridae > Mus > Mus pahari. Next base: position 2,841,465 of record NC_034605.1, on the reverse strand, counting down.
CTTTGGAGCCGGGCTCACAACAGTTGTGTATATGGTTTGCATCCACCAACTCTTTATTTAGTTTTTAAAAAATTATGTGTGTATGTGCATTTGTATGTAGTGTATATGTGCATGTGTGTATGTGTGCATATGTACATTTGTGTGTGTGTGTGGTGTATATGCATAGGTACATGTATAGGTAAGTGGAGGTCAGAGGAGGGCATTGGTTCTCCTGTTTTATCATGTCCTACCTTTTTCCTTTGAGACTGGGTGATCTCTCTCTCTCTCTCTCTCTCTCTCTCTCTCTCCCTCCCTCCCTCCCTCCCTCTCTCTCTCTCTCTTTGAACTTGAAGCAAAACCCCTGATGATCCTCCTGCCTCTGCCCCACCTTGCTAGTATCACAAGCAAGCATGTGTCATACATGTTTTTTTCCATGGATGCTGGGAACTTCAGCCCAGTCCTCATGCTTATTCAGCAAGCAGCCCTATCTGCTGAGCCATTTTTCACCCCATATTCATCAAATCTTGATTGGATATATGCCAAGGGCCAGGGTCTGCTATAAACTACTCATCACAAAATCTCTGCCTTTCTAGGGGAGATGCAAGGGGAGGCAGGCAACATCAACCATCAAACATAGTAAATTAACACCATGGTATATTAAAAGATGCTGTGTAGCAATGAAAAGAGATGAAGTGGTGTGGAAAGATGAATGGCTGCCGCGGGAGGGGTGGCCAGGCACTCCTCCACAAGTGAGTGATGTCAAGCAGACCAAGGGGCAAACAGAGCAAGGTTAAGTGAGTGTTTTCTGCAGTGAGAGGGACTTGCTGTAGGCAGGGGCGACAGTAACTGAGAATGTGAGGGACAGGAGATGGGGGGTGGTGGCTGGTGTGCCCAAGGACCAGCAAGGAAGCCAGTGGGATCTGTGGAAAATGAAACTGTGTAGGGAGGGAGGAGTGTGGCTCTGGGAAGAAGTGGGGGAAGGGAGGTGAATCAAATCAAAATACATTCTGTGGAATTATACAAATACTATTACTAAAAAAAAAAAAAAAAAAAAAAAAAACACAGAAGTTGCCCTCAAGCCAACAAGGAAAGAGCGGTCAAGATAAGGGAGGGAAATAAGCTCTGGTGCACATAAAGATTGGTTTTGAAAGGAAAAGAAAGAAAGGGTGACGGACGGCAGATGCTTCAGTTGGTGGGGCCAGGGGAAGCTGATGGCTCAGTTGTCTGGATGGAAGTGAATTGCTGGGTTTTTGCTGAGAACCTCGGAAGATAATGACGGCAGGAGAGAAGTCATGATGGTATTGTCAGCAGGGATTGGAAAGTAAATGGACCAAAGAGAAGGAATGTGATAACCAGACAGCATCAGGGGCAGTATGTTTAGGAATGTCAAGCCAGGCATGGTGGCTTGAATCTACCATCCCGCCTGCTAGTGAGGCTAAGGCAAGAAGATCGCTGAAGCCCTCAAAGACAAGATCAGACCAAGTGATGCAGTGAGACCCTACCTCAGATGTGTAAGCTGAAGCCACTCGGCAACCCCAGGTGTCTTTCTTCACTGCGTTAAATGGCACGGTATAGAAGTTGAGCTGGTAGACTTAGAATTAACCAAGTAAGGAAGACTGGGGTGGGGTGGGGGAGGTCTGTGTGCAAGGGATTTAAGCAAGCAAGCCAAATGGGTCATAGAAATACCAGTGTGCGTGACCCAACGATCTGGCTGGGGGTAAATAGTGTAAAACGAATGATATTTTCAGAGCAAAGAGCCATGGGTTAGACTTTTAATTCTGATGTTTCTAGAACATTCCCTGGTATAGTTCCTGTATAGTTCCTGTAGACATGGTGATTACCTGGGATGTCACAGAGGATTGATGGTGTAAAAACCTAATCAGCGTAGCATCTTTGCCACAGCAGCTTCTTGCTGCCCTGCTCATCTCTTCTGCTTGGCCATGAAAGTGTGGAAGCAAGGCACCACCTATCCATCCAACATTAGTGTGAGTGTTAAATTTTATCTGATTTTGTTCATACATACGTCTTCCCTCTTCTTCCACCTTCCTCCTGACGGCTGCTTAAAAACCATGGCTTTATCATCTCTTTAAGCTGCTACAATGGCTCTCAAATTGTGTGCCTTGCAGACTCCAATTCCTCAGAGCCACCCTCCACTCCATCACGGAGCAAAGGCACAAATGAATGACTTCCTTAGGAAATGACTGGCACCCCAAGGACAGAGTGAAAAGCTGCCTCTTGGTTCTCAACTAGAGAGGCGTGGGCCCTACATGAAGATCCAGAGTGAGGGGGCACCATCAAAATGGCACTTTAAGTAATTACTGTATGCCTGGAGCTATGCTTGGCATGTTTATGTGCATCATGTTCTGGCCCCTCATCCCTCCCCAGTGCTGAAGTGTAAACTATCATCAGGACCGTTCAACGGGGAATGAGACAGAGTGCAGGAGGTGGGGACTTGTCAGATTTAAGTGGCAAGGCAAAGGTCTGAAATGAGGTCCACTGAAATGGGATGTGCTACCTGTCAATCATAAGATAGAGGGGACCTGCTTGTGGCTGGCACTGCTCCCACCCCACCCCACCCCTTTTGCTGTTGCAGTTAACATTCTAAACTCCCTCCCACACATTCTGTATCCATGGTGGTGGTCCTGCATGCTTGGACTCAGGACCTTGACTGGAGGTCCTTCGGCGGTTTGTGCCTCACCCTCTCTCATCCATTAAGGCTCCTTGTCATATCCCAGACCTTGTCATCATCAGTGTCTGTGACCCATCCAGGTACCCTCCTGCCATCCCTTCCTCTGGGCCTTCCAACTGGGTTTCCCTGGCCACTAGAAACATTTTAGAGCCCCGTTGGTGACCTGCTTTTGCCAGGTACAAAGAACTGCATAGCCTGGGACTGTGGGATTTGGTTTCTTGCTTACCATGTTGGGTTCTTTTCTTCCTTTAACTTTGTGTGTGTGTGTCTGTGTGTGTGTGCGTGTGTGCGTGTGTGCGTGTGTGTGTGTGTCTGTGTGTCTGTGTGTGTCTGTGTCTGTGTGCGTGTGTGCGTGTGTGCGTGCGTGTGTGTGTGTGTGTGTGTGTCTGTGTGTCTGTGTGTCTGTGTGTCTGTGTGTGTGTGTGTCTTAGATGTGCTTTGTCTCTTGGTGTCTCCTGCCTGTGGGTACATGGCTGGGTGTAAGAAGTAGTACCTGTTTAGTCATTATGACTCTTAGATGAGGCTTTCCTACACACACCAGAGTGCCTCCCAGAAGACACACATTCTGTTGAGTGTTAGGAATTTGGCAGTGCTTCGCTAGATCCCACCAGTGGAATGGATCTAAGCATTGGCCTACCTTGTGGGACCTTAGAATAATCTGATATTATTGGCTGTGGAGATACATGCCTATAACCTCAGCACTTGGAAGACAGAGATGAGAGAACCTCAAGTTGGAGGTTAGCCTGAGCAATAGAGCCAAACCCTGTCTCAAACAATAAAGGTTTCTGGGAGGTGAACCCGGGGGAATGGATGGAGCAGTAAAGTGTCTGCCACACGATCGATCGCGAGGACGTGTCTTCTGATCCCTGCCACCCCATGTAAAAAGCTGCGTATGACACATCTGCAGTCTCCACACTGGAGAGCTGGGAACAGGTGGATCCCTGGATCCTTCTGGTCAGACACCCTACCTAGGTCAATGAGCTCCAGGTCCTGTGTCTCAAAAATAGGGTAGGGAGTGGTAGAGGATGCTATTGGGTGTTGATAATATGGCATCCACAGGCGTGCAACCAACTTTCATATACATGTTCACACAGCCACATGAACGTATGTATGCATACACACACCCACATACATACATACATACATACATGTGCTCACACATGCAAGTACACATCACCGAACGTACATATCCAAGCTAACAACACATTATATTGCTAATGATAGGTAGTGATGATGTTTTCTCTGTGCTTGTTTTTCATGTCCTATCATTTGGTCCCCTGAAGATCCCGTGACATATGTGCAGGTACTCACTTCTCATGCCTAGATCTAAAGCAGGAAAACATTTTGCCCAGATTCAGGGAGGAAGCCAAGTGACACACTTCCTCCTCTTGGCAGCCTGCCATTTATTTCAGTGACAGTGCTGGCAGAGACCCATCTCCCTAGAGGGGACTGGTCATTGTTAGCCATCTGGTGACACCAGCTCCTTCTGAACTATTTGGTTGTGGCCACTAAATCCTAATGCCTTTCTGTGACCCCAGCAGGTAACAGGTAGTATGTGAGCCTTTTTGCTTGGCTGGCTCTAATCCCCCAAATTATGTATCAGCACGACTGGCGTCCTTCTCTTTAAGAAGGAAATTAAAAAGCTGTGCCCTTCAGGGTCCCTCCTCGCTCTCAAGTCATCAGTGGCTGTGGGGCTGAGAGGCAGGCTGCAGTGGGAGAAGAAGGATAAGCCGATTTTGATTGAAATTCTGCTGTGGGCACCTTGAGGAATTTCACAGCCCGGTGACTCTGCATGCTCAGTGTTGGAGTCTGTCACTGAGATGCAGAGCAATGGCTAGGAGCTTATGTGGAGGCCAGTCAGGCGTGCAACTAATCCTGGAACAGCCCCATTTTGCATCTAGAGATTTCGTCACTGTGTCAGATGCCAGGGCTTCCACAGAGCCTCTGCTACCACAAATGACCTATGAGTTTGCTCCTACTAGGAGAACCATGTGCCTTTCCCAGCCCCCTCTCCTCCAACCCCTCTGTTATAGCCCAATCTTGCTCGCTGCTGGTCTGCTGCCAACACTGCCCCCCCAGCCCCCTCCCCGTGTTCCCAAAGAGGAGAACCAGAAGAGCCCATGCTACACTTGTAGCCTTGACCCAGGAGGCTCTGGGTTTCTAACTATTGAAGAGGGAAATGCCATAGTTGTTAAACCAGATAATTGTATCTATTCACATAACCACCCAGTTCTAGCACAAGTGGCTCTGACTGTTCACGGACTTTTAAGTGGTAGCCCAGAAGCCACTCGTGCCATTTTAAGTCTTTCTGATATTTCCTAAGGAAGGACTTGAATTTTAAAAAATATTTAAGTATAAAACCCAGCAAAGAACACCTGAGAATTAATAGGACAACCAACTTCACCTGCTTGCATGTAAGTGCCAATTGAATTTGCTGTACTGGTGCTTTAATGGGTACCTGAGTTCCCCGTTACCCAGCTTCTTCCTGAGCATCTTCTCATCCCATCTTGCCTGTCTTTGGGGACAATACCCTTACTCTTCTCTCTGGTGCCCATGCCAGAGCAGCCTACTGTTTGTCTTCGGTGTTCTGCCACAGAACTATATCCCTAACCTGCCTCTCTTCCTTTCCATGTCCTCTGCTTTCTGCTTTGAGATCTTTCTATACATTGGTTCATTTTCTGTTCCCAGAGAAAAAGCCACCTCAGAGCCTCATGTTGCTCCGAATTCTGCTTGTGATAGCTTATGCCTCAAGAGAGCCACACAGTTGTGACCAACTCCAGCAGGTGCATCCGCAGGCTTGAGTTTGCAGAGCCCATGTCGTCGGGTGGGAGGCTGGGCATGCACACACAGCTGTCCTCATGCCACACACACCCCACACACACCTACCTTGCATTGTGCCCACTGTGGAGTGGGTGGAATGCTCTCTATAGCTCAGCTTCCCTTCCACTTGCTCCTGCCTTTGATTAGTTTTTACTCATCTTTCTGCTGGCCTGGGATGGCAAGCTCCTGATGTCTGCCACGACTCTATTACCTTCCCTCTGATCTGTTGTTTGTTTGTTTGGTTGGTTGTTTTCCATCAGAATAATCATCAAAACAGAGATGGATGCTGTTGTGATTGGTGAGATACTCAGGCACAGAGCCCTTCCTGACCACAAAGCTGTCACTGACTCCCAGTATCTCCAGACTTTTTCTCCTCACCTTATCACCCCCCTCCTTAGACCCCTGAACCTGGAGCCTGCTAATCTCAGCTGCTGAGTCCTGGCTCCCATTCCTGGAATCTGCCCTGACACCTTGGTTGGCAGTGCCTCCTCTGCCCATCATACAACTCCCCACAGGTGCTCAGACTCTTGCTACTTTTCTTTGTGGCATTTTATCTGGTGCTTATCTAGTAGAAGATAGTTATTGATACTGGTGACTTGTTACCAAGTCCTAGATTCTCCAGCTTTTACACTTAAAGGGGACACAAACTAGAATTATAAATAAACGAGGAAGACTCTTAGAATACCTATAATACGTAAGAAGCAGCCATGAAATCTTAGCACCTGAAGTTTATTAAACTCCCTATGATGTCAGCCTCAGGTGGACACAAATCCAAGTGCACACACAGCCCATGCCAGGTTATACTGGCTCACACATATGCACCCCACATATACACACATATGCACACCACCCACAAGAACAAATAATAAATAAATAGAGATGGAAAGGAGGAAGGAAAAGTGTTAATTGTGTGGGCCTCCTGGGGCAGTGTTTGGGGTTACATCTTAAAGATGTTTTGTGTTGATGTCTGCATTGTATGTAGTGAGCATTTCTATTTGTGATCAGATGATTTTAAAGGCCTCTAACTAAAGGAATATAACAAGCTCTTCATTTAATCACATCTTCTTACTAACCAACCAATTTATCTTTCCTGAGACCTTGTTATTTCATCCCTGCTACCAGGCCAATAACAGTTGCCCATAAGAACCAAGTGAAATTCATATTTGTATGAGTGGATTTTGAAAAATAAATTATTTGTGATAGTATCCACTAAAGGTGGCAATATTTATGACTCATAAGTTTCCTAACTTATAAAAACATCATAATAACCAAAATAAGAGCTAATTTAACCCTATCATTTGGAGCATAATTTCCGTGTTTCCCTTCTGTCTGCCTGTAACCAGCCCTTCTCAAGGTCTCTCCCCCACCCTCTGTGTGGGAAGCCTTCCCTGTAACTCCTGGTTCTGAGTGTTTAGAAGACATGCAAAGAGACTTGGCTATGATGTCAAGTCTCAGGAAGGATATAACCTTGTAAGTACAGTTGTCCCTGAGCATCAGTGGTGAACGGGCTCCAGGATACATACTGATGCCAAAATCTCTGGATGCCTAGTCTGTTATCTACAGTGGTAACTTGTGGGCTAAGGAGATGGTTCAGTTGGTAAAGTTCATCCCCAGAACCCATGTTAAAACACAGAAGCACGCATGGTGCCTCCCAGTTGTCATCCCAGTACTGGGGAGAGAAAGACTGAAGCATCCCTAGGGCTTGCTGGCCTGCCAGCCTGATTGATGCTTTCCAAGCCCATGAGAGATCCTGCTTCATAACCCCATGATGGACAGCATCTAAGGAATGACAGACAGAGCTGTCTCTGGCCTCCTCAAACATGCTCACACATGTACATGTGCGCACACACACAGATACACACAAAATAATAAAAAAGTTGTTCGCATATCCCTCTGCACATCTGCCTGTGTACGATATATCTTCTGGATGAGTTATAAAACTCAATGCAATAACTCGTAAGCAAATCACTGTTACCCTATCCTTACTATTTCAAGAGTAACAAGGGGACAAATTTCTGTCCCTTCAGTACAGATGTGACCTGTGTGTTCTCTGAACAGGTTTTTTTTTTCATTTTTTATTATTATTATTTTCTTTATTTACATTTCAAATGCTATCCCCAAAGTTCCTATACCCCCCCGCCCCTGCTCCCCTACCCACCCACTCACACTACTTGGCCCAGGCCTTCCCTTGTGCTGGGTCATATAGTTTGCAAGACCAAGGGGCCTCTCTTCCCAGTGATGGCCGATTAGGCCATCTTCTGCTACATATGCAGCTAGAGACTCAAGCTCAGGGGGTACTGGTTAGTTCATATTGTTGTTCCACCTACAGGGTTGCAGCCCCCTTCAGTTCCTTGGGTACTTTCTCTAGCTCTGAACAGTTTTGATTGAAGTTCAGTAGAATTCAAGGAAACCCTTCACAGATGGCTGACCACAAATGTTTGCTTTGTGGCAGTATCGTGTTAAGAGCGGAAGACAAGATCAAAAGCTAGGAGATGGATCTACAAGGGCAGATGGGCTGGAGGGCTGAAGCCAGGTTGCTTCAGAACAGGAGATGCTGAAAGGCTCAGCAGGGAACAAGGAGGCAGGCCAACATAGTTCTGCAACAAATGCCAGTGTACTCCACAGCACTGAGCACTTGGGTCTAGTGTAACAGAATCAATAATTTATGGCTCTCTAGTTGAGACGCCTGCATTCACTTAATGGTCCGCTGGGAGTTAGTAATAGTGAGATGCCAGGGATTTCTAATAATTTTTTCTTTTTCAGAGCAAGGCATTTTCAGACAGTCAGTAGCTCCTGGACTGGTTAGAGGCAGCAGCTCTTCCAGATCCTCTCTGGATGTGACAGAGAGGATAGGCTGCCTGTGTTTTCGAATGCTCTTGTATCAATGACTTTAAGTACTGGGCTTGCTGAAATCTCATTACCCTCCAGCCTGCAGGCTGTCTGGTAGAGGGTGCAATTGTATTAAGTGTAGGAAATGAATGCACTCTAAATTCAAGTGTGGGTACAGACTGCTGGCATCTCTTGGCCTTTTGGATTGCCGGAGCTCTCTCGTGGCCTTGTGTTCCTTTCTTCACGCCTAACAGAAAATGCATGTTCTTAGAACTATGACAGACAGCAGGTTGACTGTACATTTCAGTTCAAAGAGTCCATTTGAACATACATGTAAATCTCTCTCTCTCTCTCTCTCTCTCTCTCTCTCTCTCTCTCTCTCTCTCTCTCTCTCGTGTGTGTGTACACATGTGTACATATGCCTGTGGAGGCCAGAGGATAAGTTTACCTTTCGTTTCTCGGGAACCATCTACATTATGTTTTGAGACAAAGTCTCTCTTGAGACCAGGACTCACTGACTAGATGAAGCCAGCTGACCAAGCAAGCCCCTGGGACTTTCCTGTTTCCATCTCTCCTGGATCTGGGATTCCAAGCACGCATGACAACACCTGGCTTTTTGCATGAATGCTAATGATTGTAGTCAGGTCCTCGGGCCCCTGTGTGGTAAGCACTTTACCAAGGAAGGCATTACCTCAGGCTAGGTGGATAGCTCTTGCTGTTCTTATAATTGAACTTGGCAGTCCCTTCGAATGCTGAGACAGGAGGCTGACTTCTAGGCTCAGGGGTCAGGAAAGATTTCCTCTCAGCCATCTTATTCTCTACCTTCCTGCAACACATTTAGGTTTGACAATAATCCATGAAACACCAAGTCTTTTTTTTTTCTCTCTCTCTCTAGAGTTTGTGACATTTCTACTCAAGGAATTTCTTGGTTTTCTTATTTCTGACTATGAAGACTCCTTAGCATTTACAAGCTGAGGATGAGTGTCTAATAAGCTTCTGCCTTAGGTCAGTTTCCATAGAAACAGCCTTTAAATCGGAGATTTGGGTACAGGTGAGTTTCAGAACCTCCAGACCCAGCAAGTAGGGAAGGAAGCAGGACAGGAAGGAGGTGGGATGGGGTAGGCTATAACACTGTCCCAGCAAAGCCTCCATCTTCTCTGGAGTCTCTAGAGCTGAGGTGACCCTTCACAGGTTTCTCCCACGTGAAGCAAGGAAGGAGGAGGAGTGTGTACATCCCCTCATGCTGTAGGTGCAGGCTGCCTCCAGGAAGGGAAGTGAGGCTGTGGGCAAGGGAGCTTTTGTGCTCTAAGGAGTACCTTCAAAAGGACACAACTAAGAGGAGTCAGCCACCAACACTCCCAATGCCTGGGGTGTCACTTTGGGATGAACAATGGAACACTCACCAGCATCCCTTCCCTGACCACCGCCCTCCAACTTAGGCTAGCAATGCCAGTTTTCCCCTCTCCCAAACTCTGGCTTTAGTGGGGTTTTTTTTCTTCTCTGTGTGTGAATTTGTATGTGTATGTGCATGTATGTGTGCATTTGTGTGTGTATGTGTGTATTTGTATGTGTATATGTATGCATTTGTGTGTATATGTGTATGCATTTGTATGTGTGTATGCATTTGTGTATGTATGTGTATTTGTATGTGTGTATGCATTTATATGTGTGTGTGTGTGTTCCTATATGCATATGTGTTCCTCGTGTTCCTATATGCATATGTGTGCATGACTGTATGGAGTCTAAAGGACAACCTTGGGTCTTTTCTACATCCTTTCTTCCTTTTATTTGAGACAGAGTTTCTCATTGGTCTGGAATCTTGCCCAATGGGCTAAGCTCCTGACCAGTAAAACTCCAGGGAGGAGGTTTCCTGCCTCTGCCCCCACCTCACCATTGCTAAGATTACAAGCAAACATTATACCTGTCTGTTGGTGGGGGTTCTGGGATATGAGCTGAGGTCCTTATACTTGCAAGCAAATGCTCTACTGACTGAGCCATTTCCCCAGCACATGATCAAGGTATAAAAGTTATATACCATGAAATTCACTCATTTTGAGTGTGGAATTTGGTGAACTTTAGTAAATTTACTATTGCTAAAACCACCACGCTAATTAAGTTTTAGAACATTTCCATCAAATATGAAGCATACACTTTAAAAGAAATACCTTCTGAAGCAAGACATTATAGTGTGATTTCAGTGCAAAGGACTTAATGGAAAAGATCTACTGACAGGCATACTATGAGTGGGCAAGGTGTTTTCTAACAGTATTTGGGGTCTCAGAAGACCCTAGGAGATACAATTAATTGAAAACCCAGAAAAGCAGCTGTATCCCCCTTTGTTAGGTGGCCATTCCCAGAGGTCATCTAAGAATGCTGTGCCTGACTAAGGACTCTGTGCTATATAAATCTTCTATTTCCCAATAGAAGAAAACTTGTTAGAGGTAGGGTGTGCACAGTGAGTGTAGGTGACAGGCAGTGAGAGAAAGAATGACTTCAACAAGAGAGGACACGTGTCTGTGTGTCGGAAGAGGCAAGAAAGAGGAGACACAGAGAAGATGGGGTAAGAAATAGAAAGGAAATGTCTTCATGTATTAAATACCGACACCGCAACCTAGACTGTTTCTAAGGCGTGTGTAGGATTACCCTTCAGGGCATATTTGCTGTTCTGTGAATGAGAAAGTGGGTTTGAGGAAAGAGAAGAGGGTACTTTTTCTGAAGGTTTTATGGTACACTCATAAAATTCACACCATAAACTCACTTTTGCTCTATTTATTTATCTAAAATTTATTCTTATCTTATTTAATGTGCACTGCTGTTTTGCCTGCATGTATGTGTGTATGAGGGTACCTGATCCCATGGAACTGTACTTACAGACAGCTGTGTACTCCATGTGGTTGCTGGGAGTTGAACTTGGGTCTCCTGGAAGAACAGTTAGTGCTCTTAACCACTGAGCCATCTTGCCAGACCCAAAATTCACACTTTAAGACATACAATGTGGTATTTTTCAGGATGTTCACAAAGCTTTACAGCTGTTATCACTAATTCCAGGACATATCTATCCCTGCCAAATACACACACACACACACACACACACACAGAGAGAGAGAGAGAGAGAGAGAGAGAGAGAGAGAGAGAGAGAGAGAGAGTTAGTTCACCTTTATACACTCTCACCTTTATACACTCTCTCTTGCCCAAACCAAACACTAGTCCACTCTCTCGCCCAAGGCCTCCTCTGTGTTGCTTATCTCATATGAAGGGAATCCTACAGTGTGTGGGTTTTGTGTTCTCAGCATGCTTGTGATATAGTCATACATGTCAGTACTCTGTCCTCCTTTATGAGTGAATAGTTTTTGTATGTGCTGCGTGTACATGCCACATGTTGCTTCTCCATGATCCACTGATAGACCTTTGGGTTTATTTCCATGTTTTTGGCTATGAGAAATAACAGTGCTATAGACATGGATACAGGAGTTTTTGCCTGAAGATGTCTTCAGTTCTCCCACATAAATATTTAGGAATAAAAGTGCTGGGTTATTTTCTTCTGTGTTCCAGCTTTGTGAGGAACTGCAAGAGACTTTGCCAAGTAGCTTCATATTCCAGTCAGATGTTTGTCATGGTGATAAAGTCCCTGAGTGAATCACTTAGGAAGAGGAATAGCTTATTTAGGGTCACAGTTTAGGTGACCATTATTAGTAGATCTTGGGAACACTAGAGAAAGTATTTGTCATTTTTTGCAACATTAAGGCTGATGTATGATATAAACACCCGTGACTTATTGTTAGTTTAACATGTGTAGGGTTCTCATTGACTCCCTCATGGTATGTCTTTCCTTCTGTAATAAATGTGAAGGGGAAACATGTGGGTGCTAGGAAGCAAAGGATGCAAAACCCACCAGTGAGAATTAGTCTATCCACAGCAGGTTGTGGACCACACAGGCAATGTGTTTTACAGCTGCCTACCCCACAGCCATGAGCAAAGCTACTGTTCTTCTGTAAGATTGCAACAATTGGAGCTGAGGAGAAAGAACTTGATTGTCCTAATTCTAAAAGAGCACATGTGCTTGCAAAGATGTGTGTGTGTGTGTGTGTGTGTGTGTGTGTGTGTGTGTGTGTGTG
>NC_034605.1:2814221-2828263 GCF_900095145.1 Mus pahari | reverse complement strand
AGAGAGAGAGAGAGAGAGAGAGAGAGAGAGAGAGAGAGAGAGAGAGAATGACAGAGAGAGCGAGAGAGAGCACAAACAAGTGATGTCAGCATCAGGGATCCTCCTTTATCAATCTTTATCTTATTTTTAGAGACAGTTCTCCCTGAACCTCAAAGTCACTGATGGAATTTCCACCCACTGAATTTATTGGCCCCTAGGTAGCAAATACTAAGTTTGCTTCCCTTTTGTGCCATAAACCAAGTTGGTCAAAGGTATAAAGCAGTAGCAATCGAGGCAAACATTGCCCCACCTTTGTGGGATTCCCTGTAAGGGCTAGGGTGGGGCCAGGAAAGGAAGACAGACAAACTTTACATAGATGGACATGCTAGTAAGTGATTACAACAGGCAAGTACTATGCAAAAAACACAGAGCGCTGAGAGAATGAAGCAAAGGACCTGATGTCGCCTGTCCAGCGAGAAAGACTCTTCTGAGGCTGTGACATCAAAGCCAGGATCCTAAGTAATAAGTGAGGCCTGACAGCTAAACATATGCAGAGGGTTGACGTGGCCTACCAGGGAAAGGACTGGCTACCAAGCCTGGCGACCTGAGTTCAGTCCCTGGGACTCACATGGTGGGTAGAGAGGACCAGCTCCCACAAGTTGTCCTCTGATTTCCACATACATGCATGGCATGAATATGCATGCACACATAATAATTAATTAATTCTTTTAATATGCAGAGGCTCAATAGATACAAAGAACCTGATCCAGCAGATGCCTGAGCAATAGGCAGGGTTGTCTTTGCTCTTTTCTAAGCTATGTTAAAGCTTCCCTTGTTTATGTAAATGCATATGCACTGGAAGATGTTCTGTGGAGATCCACACTCCGTAAGAAGCTTCAGAACAAACGCAAGCTCATACAGTGGAGTCTAATTAAGACAACGAGTAATGAGACTGAAGTGCATCCTTTAGATGTAACATAAAATTGAGGTTATCACTTTTCTTCAGATTCTGAATCTCTAAGCATATGTGAATTGCGTTATTGTTCTCCATCAGTTTGGGAACACCTTTACCCAAGATGGGCCATGATGTGCTCCCGGCCAGCTGGCAGTCCTCCACATGGGAGGAGCTGCTTTTACAGACTCTGTAACCAGGTCCTGTCCCAAGACCCATTCCAGAGCCTATTCTTGTTCAGTTTTTAGCTTCTGAAAGAAAGCAAATTTTCTATCATACTATAGAAAGTATGATAAAACAATAATCATGTGTCTGTGATAGCCTGTCTTTATTGTCAGCCTGACCTGATTGAGAGTCACTTAAGAGATGATATAGATCACTTCAGGGTATACCTGTGAGGATGATTCCAGACATTAACTGAGGGGGAAAGATCCTCTCGGGACATAGGTGGTCCTGCTAGGCTGGGGGTTAGAGCTAAATGAAATAAAAAGAGAGAAGGAAAAAAAAAACTGATCCAATTTAAACATTCCCATTTCTGCTTCCTTGTCTGCTGAGGTGTGAGCAAGTTACTCCACAGCCACCCTGGCACCATGGAACTACCTGCTACCATACCTTCCTCTCCATTATGGGCTGTTTCCTTTTAAACTGAAGAGCCAAAATAAATCTTTCCTCCCTTAAATAACTTTGTGTCAGGCATTTGGTCACACCAATGAGAAATGTAGTTAATACTTCTGCCAAATAAAATCTTCCTAATTGGAACTAATTGCAGAAGGGCTGATGTGTAATTGTCAAAGAGCTAATTATGAAAATTTTCCAGTCTCATATTTAATACATTCAACCCCATCTGTTGTCACAAAGCTCATGCTGAATGAGTTTATCCAGGTCAGTTGTCATCTGGGGCTAATAAGAACTTCATTAACCTACAGCATCCTAGGCAACGTGCCATGCTGGCTTGATAGCCTTCCCACCCTCATGCGAGTCCTCATGCATGTAGAAAAAGACCTGTCACTGCAGAATCAAAGAACTCAGTTATAAGATCACATAGAAAGGCAGAAACACGCACAAGCTTCCATTCTAATGCTTGGATATGTTAAAAATCCCAGGCCATCTGCGGGAGCAAGAAAAGTGGGGACCTCCTCTGTCATAAAGAACAAGCAGTGCCTGCATTATCCTGCCTTAGTGGTAACTCTTATTCTTTTAAATGCCCTCCGTAAGGATGCCTTTGCAGAAATTCACCAAGACAAGGGGGAAAAATCTTTTCCCACTGTCTAACTTATTTTTGAAGCATGTAGAATCACTCCTTTTATAGAAGAGAAAATGAGTCTCAGATATTTCAGTCCTATGTACCCTTCTTTGCATTTTTGGGACTCATTCAGTGCCAAGGTGTAGGAAGCATTGTATATGGCAATGACTCTGAGCACGATGCCCTGAGCCCTGCCTTTGTTTTGTTCTTTCCCTTCCTCATACTTGTCTTTTAGTAGTGTTGGTCAGGGTTGACCAGATGTCCTTCTTGACTTCTATGAAATCACTTTTCTCCTTTGTTTCCTACCTGTATGTCTAATCCTTGGTTATCTCTTTCTTGGCCAACTCATCACTGGTCTTACGTCCCCCTTTCTTTAACCTGGCTACCCTCTCTTAGTAGAAGGTGACACCTGTCCCTTGGCTTGACACTCTGACGTTTAGACTATAACAAGAGCTATACTCCTCATTTCTCTATCCAGTAGGCATTTCAGTTGTTCATATCCTATCCAGGGCTCTAAATCTGTGCTATCCAACATGTGACTCTAACTAAAGTTAGATAAAATTATAAAATCATTTCTTTGGTTAACTAGCCACGTGTTGCTAGTGGCTACAATATTGGAAAATAAAGAAAATGTGTATTTCCAAAATTAGAAAATTCTGTTTCCCAACACCCTAGATAATTTTACTCTTCTAAAGTTATAGATTTATCAAGTTCCTTGGATTAGCTAGGGCTTTCTAATGAAAAATGAAAAAAAAAAAAGACAATAGGTAGTGATTGGTTGGTTGCTTGGTTAGCTTGGGTTCATGAGACTAAGGAGACATGCCCCACAGTTTGCTATTTGTAAGGCAGAGAGAACCAGGGAAGTCAGTGATATAATTCAGTCTACATGTAAAAACATGTAAGCCAGAGAAGCCAGTGGTGTGTAGATGCCTGTCAAAAGGTGAGGAAAACCAGCATTTCAGCTCTAGACAACACACAGGAAGCAAAAGAAGTAATTTTTTCTTTCATCCATGTCTTATTCTATTCAAACTCTCAGCAGATTTTGTGCTACCCACCCATGTTGGGGAGGGCTGCCTACTTCACTAACTCCACCAATTTAAATAGCAATTTCTTTCAGAGATGCCCTCAAAAACATACTTAGAAACTGTGGTCAACCAGAAATCTCAGCACCCAATAGCTCAGTTAAATTAACAAAGAAAATAATCCTTTGCAACTCCCATTTCAAAGAGTGGTGTCACCACCTACCCAGTCCTCAAGTCAAAAACCAGAGATATTCTGGAATCTTCTAACTTTGTGAACCCACTGTATCTTCAAAACATGGCCCACCTCTATCCAGTGACTTTGGATACCTATGTTCCTCAGATAGATAGCAACCCCTCCTTAGCTCCCCCCCCCCCAATCTTTCTGTTTCTGCTCTCAATCATACAACCCATCTCCAGCAGCAACCAGAGTGAATGGGGCAGGGCGATGTGTGAGATCAAAATACACTCTTATGAAATCCCCAAAGAGATTATAAAAGCTTGTTTACTCTTTTGGGAATACTCTGTTTTGATCTATACCCTCTTTTTAATTGGATTATTAGTTTCCTTTAATGCCCAGCTGTTTGAGTTCTTGATATTTTTTTTAGATATTAGCCCTCTAGTATAGTCGGTTAAAAATTTTGTTTTCCTAGTTTGTAACCTGATGCTTTGTCCAAATGGCAGTGTCCTTCGCTTTACAGAAGCTTTTCAGTTTCATGAAGTCCCACTCATTAATTGTTCTTTCCTGTTCTTCTCTTCTCCTCTTGAGTACTAGAGATCAAACCTACAACCTTACATAGGCTAAGTACCCCTTCCACTGCTGGTCCCATTGTCCTTCCTCTTTTTATACTGTTCCTAGTAACTAGAATGAACTGGTTTTCCTTAATTAACTTTTTCAAAGGCCCTGCCCCCAACTACAGCCACTGAAGTATACTGGAGAGTTAAGATTCCAATATATACATTTTAGGGTAGTGAGTCAGTTCAGCCCCATGGCATGAAATATAAAGACAAACTAGCCAGAATCAAAATATAA
Source organism: Mus pahari (assembly GCF_900095145.1). Taxonomy (NCBI): domain Eukaryota; kingdom Metazoa; phylum Chordata; class Mammalia; order Rodentia; family Muridae; genus Mus; species Mus pahari. The sequence goes on along the minus strand of NC_034605.1, from coordinate 2,824,037 downwards.
TGGTACGCAGTGGGTTAAACTTTTCTGGTCCACTAGATGGAAAGGCATTTGTTTGTGTTTTGGAAATCTCTGAACAGATTGAAGCTTGGCAGAGATTGTGAAATAGAATTCTAAGAATAAATTGTTTTTGAAATTATTAAAGTAGGATTTGACAAAGGAGAAAGTACTGGTGGCAAAGGTGGGGGGGCAATAAAGTCTCAATCTCATTGTTAAGGTGGAGCGAGTCCCTCAGTAACAGGGTGTGTGGGGACCAGAGTTCCATGCAGGAATGGGAACAAGGGCTAGGATGGGAGAGGGAGAGGCTACCCTGATTGACAGAGGGAAGTTATGGCGAGGCTGAGTTGAGACTTGATTGATGCAAAGGTAGAGAAGGGAAACATGGCCTCGTTCTGGCCAGGGTTAAAAATTGCCCTCGTCTGCCCTCAGGGTCTCAGGGATTCTCCATTGAAAAATGCTTTGTTGGTAAGAGTCCCTTAGTCATGACATGTATGGTTTGAGAAGACCTTTCTTCCAGGCACTAAATATAAAGAGAACACTATTCTCAGGAAACGCATGTCTCTAGTCCTGGCTGAGATGGAAGGGGTACATGAAGACCACATTGCTCTTGTACTAGGCCAGTATGTCTTCCTCCTGTGCAGTCCCTGTGTCATTATAGAACAGTCTTCTGCAATGCCTTATGAGGGCCTGTTGTGCCTACAGCATGGCACTCTTTAGTCGTCTTCTTGTTAGTCAGTCACATATAAGCGACGGTCTGTGGTAGATTGTGGGAGCCCATTCCCAGCCATCGCTATGGACACTTCCTTTGGTGAATGTGTGGATGGTGTTGTTAGAAGGTGTAATCGTTGCCTTTCTCAATACTGTTACTAAATACCTGACAACAAACGTTAGCAAAGAGATGGTTTTGGCTTATAGTTTAGGGTGGCAGTTCTCAGCCTTCCTAACACTGAGACCCCTCAGTATAGTTCCTCATGCCATGGTGGCCCCCGACTATACAATTATTTCATTTCTACTTCAGAACTGTAATTTTGCCACTGTTGTGAGTTACAATGTAAATATCTAACGGACAGGTTGAGAACTGCTGGTTTAAGGGGATATAGCCCATCATAGTAGACAGGGCATGGCAGCAGGAACATGAAGTAGCTGACCACGTTGGGTCCACAGTCAAGGAAGGAAGACAGCACAAGAAGTATAATACCAAAGTCCCCATTCCTCACCTCTCAGTGAGTCACTTCCTCTAGTGAGGCTCCAAAGCAGCACCACCAGCTAGGGACAAGTGTTCAAACATATAAGCTGATGGCTAGCATTTCACACTCACACTCACACCGCAGCAGTTTTCCATACAACTTTACATAATAATGAGCATCACATTTAAAGGTAACAGACACTGTCTATTAAAATCAGGTGGTGGGGGCTGAGGGAACAGCTCAGCAGGCAGTGTACTTTCCTATGCAAGCTTCAGGATCCGTGTGGGACTCCTAGCACCCAGCACTGGGTGAGTGAGGCGGGTGGGCGGGTCTCAGCGTCTCACCGGCCAGTCAGACTGAGCAGTCAGTGAGCGTAAGGGTCAGTAAGAGAGCCTGTCTCAAAAGGAAAGGTGAGAAGTGATCGAGGGAGATACTCAACATTGACATCTGGCCTCCACACATGCACATATTGGCGCCCACATACCGATACATGTGCGCACGCATGTGTGCATGTGTGTGTGCGTGTGTGTGTGCGTGTGTGTGCGTGTGTGTGTGTGTGCGCGCGCGCGTGTGTGCGTGTGCGTGTGTGTGCGTGCGTGTTTGCATGCACAACAGGGGGGCCAGGAAGGGGAAGGAGGAGAGAGAATCAGGTGGATAAGTCAAATACATGCAAACAATAGGGTTCGCACAGTACTATAACTCATGGTGTCCTGACGGAGTTACACAGTGCAGTAATCTACACTAGGGCAATCTAAGTTTAAAGCTTTCTCAGTACAGTAAGTTTTGAATGATATCATGTCTCTTGACAATTATTTTTTCCATTCACGGGGATTTACATGGCTTAAAAGTTTTACAAATAAGCTGAAATTGTACTGAGATTATGAAATCAAAGTATTTCACATTTGCATAGTTAAAATTGACACATGCTATGACAGCATATACTATAATAGGCAAAGAGGATGAGAGACTGAGCGACAGAGTTGAATGCTGTTCTAGAGGACATCGGAGCTGGAATTCAGGAGAGGGAACAAATCTGGACCATCACTTCTGTCTTGTTTCCTTGGTGTCTGATAGCCAGTTTGCCTCCCTATGTCTGTATTCCCTAGGTTGAACCTCCCCTTCCATGCCTACTTCTATAAGTTGGCCTTCTGAAGCTCACTGAAAATTAATACTCATTATATTTAGATTCTGACCATGTGGTATCTTTAGGAAATGATTAGGGGGAGTCTGGGGAAAAGTACTCGTTTTGTAAACATGAAGACCTGGGTTTGATCCCCAACACTCACATAGGAAAAGCTTTCAAGTGAGAAGGTGTCTTACTTTGGGTGTTATTGCTGTGAAGCAAGGCAACTCTTATAAAGGACAGCATTTAGTTGGGGCTGGCTTACAGATTCAGAGGTTCAGTCCATTATTGTCACAGTGGGAAGCATGGCAGCATCCAGGCAGACATGGTGCTGGAGGAAAGTTCTACGTCTTGATCCAGCTAGGAGGAGACTGTCTTCTGAAGGCAGCCAGGAGGAGGGTCCCTTCTGTATTGGACAGAGCTTGAGCACTAGGAGCCCTCAAAGCCCACCTACACAGTAACACACTTCCTACAACAAGGCCACACCTATTCCAACAAAGCCACACCTCCAAATAGTGCCACTTTCCATGGGCCAAGCATATTCAAACCACCACGGAAAGCATGTCTCTGTAATGGTAATATTGAAAAGGTGAATACAAAATTCTCCCTGAGGTTTACCGATAAGTCTTGACAACTGGCATTGACCTCTGACCTCCACATGCATGGGCACACATGTATGCACACATGCTGGCATGTACGCACATAGGCATATACAAACAGAGGTGCTTACGACTCTACTCTCATCTATGAATAAGCCTGTTTGTATAATGAATGAATTAATGACTAGTGGATTCTTTCAAGTGAGTTTACTCGACTGGGTCTCCTGTGTATTAGACTCCATGCAGTAGCCTACATAACTTCAGACTGCCAGCAAGAAGCCGGTCACCAGAAACAGACTCTTGACCTTGGACCAGAAGCATAGCCAAGATAAAATCCATCTTTAGAACTCACCTAATCTATATTATGCTAATAGCAATAGAAGACAAAGACAACTACCATTAATTCATTGCACTGCACAATCCATTATTAGGGTTCTCCTCCCTTTCTCAAATCTCCTGACGACTCACCCCATCCTTATTTCATTCTGATATTTTAGCATGGAGCTTTAAACCTTCACAGCGGAGGCTTGCCATAGATGAATTTTGCTAAGAAGGCATCCTCTCCAAACAGCCCACACAGGTCAGCCAGCCTTAGGATGAGACCTGGGTCTTGCCATGAGTAAACTTTTCTCTGTTGATTCTGGAATGACATAACTTTTCATATCCGTTTCACAAGTAGTTTCAAGAATAAGAAGTTGTCTTGCTCAGTGTAGGGAAATACATTTTCTCACAGCCCTGGGGGAGGCGGGGAAGGGAGAGGACTAGAAGCTTAGGTTAATTCTCCAGGGAGCTCTCTTCTTGGCTTGTGGTGTCCTTCGTGGCAGACGGGACAGAGATCTCCTTATAAGGATCTCATTCCATCATGGAGGCCCCATCTTATGACCTTACCTCAACCTAAGGATGATCCTAAGGTCTGCCCCAAATGCTATCACTTTAAGACTTACAGTTTCCAAGCAGGAATTGAGAGATGTGTCTGTTTCTTAACAGTGGGCTTTGAAAATGCATGCATGCCTCCTGAGATTTTTTTTTTGAAAGTATAAAGTGATTTGCAAATTTAAGATTTCTTTTTAAATTAATATTGTTACTTTTTTTTTCTGTCAAGTTTCTAAACATTTCCCCAGAGCCCTGGTTTCTAAGGAAACCAAATTCTTTCTGAGCGATGTTCAGAAGTAGAACTCTGATGCAATCTGAAGTTTAAGAAGTAGGATCTTAAATGTGCAGTAAGCGAGGCCCGTGGCAGCACGTACCATCCTTTGTCGCTTTTGCTTTCATGGCACACTGCTGCCCCATGGCAATTCACACCTTTCATCTTACAGAATCCATCAAGACCTTAAATATCCCACAGTAGAAAAAAAGACCTTCTTCCAAGAGTAGGAAGCACATGAGGTTCAAGGTGGGCAGGAGAATGGGCAAGTCTTGGTCATGGGATGCTCTGTCAGGAGGTGGGAGGGGTCAGGAGGTGGGAGGGGTCAGGAGATAAGAGGGGTAAGTATTATTGCCTGTCATCTGGCTTCTGCAGAGTAGAAGAGGTGGTAACAGTCTGGCCAGGAATGGGAGAGCATCATTGGAAGATAGATGCTAAGGGATAAGGACAGTGCAGCTGATGCTACTCAGCTATGGCCAAGTGCATAGACCACTGATGAGTGATGGGCAGCCAGGAGAGGCAGATTGAGTGCTAAAAATACCCGTAGGACATCCATGCTCACCTTGCCCCACAGCTACAGTCTTCCTATGGTAGTACACCCCCTGGCTCTGCAGTGTCAGCTATTGAAACACTAGAAACCCAACAGAGAATGTAGAGACTTTGTATCACTTGCCAAGACCCGACATCTTAGGAGCTCGACTCACTGCAGACTAGATTGTTTGGACAGCGTGGAGGTCTGAGATGCTGTCATCTCTGTTGTTTCCACTTCCTTTCACTCTTTGGGTTGCTTTTTATTTCTCCTGGGTGTCTCTCCTTTCTAGAATGTCAGTTTTCTCTGCAAGGGAAACATTATCCAATTGCATTATTGCTTGGAACGACAGGTAATGGAATAAAACCAAAAAAGTGGGTCTTTTATAGCTGCAGTTGTTTTTATTTTCATTATTAGCCTTTTACAGAGGCAGCTTCTGTCGATCCATTATTACACATTAATTGCCATGACTTGCAGAAAGTGAATCATACCTTCGCGTCTATGTGTGCACTGCTGACATCTATCTCTTATTGTATTAAAACTATAAAAAAGAAAAGAGTGGTTTTAAAAGCTGGTTTATGGCTTTAATATTTCTAATAAATATATGTTTTCTGTGGTTTTGAGAATTTGGGAAATTTTAATAGTACACCCCTTGAGTTTATTTCCACATGGCTTTAATTATTTGGATAGAGCAATGTTCTTTCAGTAATATGTATATTCTCAAACTTTGAAAGTAATCGGCTGAATTGTTTCTGCTCTGGGCTGTGTGATGCAGTGCCCTCCTTTCCATTGTTTTACTTTGAGTCACGGTGGTTTCACCATGTAGCCCAGGCTAGCCCCAAACTCACCCCAGACTTCCAGTCTCCGCATCTCAAGTCTTGGGCTTGGGAGTATACATCACGACACCTGGCACAGTGTCCTTTCCCCACCTTCTTTCTTTCCTATACATTTCCAGTGGCTTTGAGGGTCTGATAACCTTCAAGGGTGTGCACCTATTCCTTGTTGTAAAGGTTGACTAGATTCATCCACCCATTTAAACAGATAGAAAGGCCATGGTCTGAACATCTAAAGCATGCTTCTATTTTCTATTAGAAACTAACTTACTAAATTTACTAGTATTAAATTAATCAAGAAACCACCCCACCCCTGCTAAGAGAACAGTATTTGGCTCCCAATGCACAGACACAGACATCACAGTCCAGTGTCATATGCTGATATTGGATGATGCTTAGCCAGGGAGGCCATTTTGACTTTGTGTTGTCATAAGACAATAGAAAATAGAAGCCAGCTTCAGGAAAGATTTCCTAAGAATTGCTGTGCCACCAAGGTCCCCAATGAAGGAGCCAGAGAAATACCCAGGGAGCCAAAGTGGACTGAAGCCCCATAGAAGGAACATCGATATGAACTAACCAGTACCCTCAGAGCTCCTTGGAACTATTCCACCAATCAAAGAAAATACATGGTAGAACTTGTAGCTCTAGCTATATTTGTAGCAGAGGACGGCCTAGTTGGTCATCAATGGGAGGAGAGGCCCTTGGTCCTGTGAAGGCTCTATGTCCCAATATAGGGGAATGCCATGACCAGGAATGGGAGTGGGTGGGTTGGGGAGCAGGTGGAGGAGGGAGGGGATAGGGATTTTCGGAGGGGAAACTAGGAAAGGGGATAACATTTGAAATGTAAATAAAGTAAATATTTAATTTTAAAAAAAGAATTGCTGTGCCACAACGCTTGGGTTTTGTTTGCTGTTGTTGTTTGCCTACTTTTCTTTTATTCCACACATTTTTACTGCTGTGACATGGGGACCTCTTTTAGGGATTCCTTCTAGAGAAGAGGTTGGGCAAGTTCTAAACTCAGAATCGGGTTCATGTTTTAAAATTACTTTTCAAAATAAAGTTTGTTCTTTTACCTCCTGAGAACTCTTAGCGATGATTTTGCATGCATCATTGGCCAGCCCTCCACGTTTCTAACACCTTATTTGTTTGTTTCACAGTGTGTCTGGTGGAGAACTCTTCGATCGGATAGTGGAGAAGGGGTTTTACACAGAGAGAGATGCCAGCACTCTCATCCGCCAGGTCCTGGACGCTGTGTACTATCTCCACAGAATGGGCATCGTCCACAGAGACCTCAAGGTGAGGCCACTGCTCAGCAACACCAGCCATTTCACAACCCACAATGCACCTGCTGGAGGAGGCTGGCTATGGCAAAAGGATATGTTCTGAGAAGAGACAGGGGGAAAGGGCAGTTGTGGTTTGGGGGTATCAGTGCCTTGAGGCCCAGACGTAGCTTAGAAGAGAATGAGGATCAATACTGTGGTTGGCCATCGTTGCAAGCTTCTGTAACCACCAGGCAGCCCATGGGGACACAGAGAGGTGCGTGTGTAGTCCTTTCAAAGATTATTTTGTACTGGGAAGAAAATCCATGGAGATCCTTCTCTCCAAGAGCTGATTGGTTTTGATTTTTGTCAACTTGACCTAAGTTAGTCATCGGGGAAGAGGGGGAACCTCAATTAAGAGAAGGCCTCCAAAGGATTGGCCTGTAGGCAAGACTGTGGGGCCATTTGTGATCACTGATTAATGTATGAGAGTCAGATCCACTGAAGGCAGTGCCACCTCTGGCTTGTATGAAAAAAATAAAAATAATAATAATAATAAAAAGCAAGCTGAGGGAGCCTTGCAAGCCAGTAAGAGGCACGCCTATCCTCCACCACTTCTGAATCAATCCTGCCTTCACATTCCTGCTCGGAGCTCCTTCCCTGACTTCCCTCAATGATAGATTGTGTCCTGGAGGTTGTAAGATGATATAAATTACCCTTTTCTACCTAGGACATCCCTGGTGGAGCTCTTCAGAGTCATGTCCCACCTCCAGCCCCTTTTAAACACAGCAGCCAATGAAGGAGGGGACAGTGTAGACTAGAGAAAGAAGGCGTGCGGTACAGTAGGTTAAAGGAGCTTATGGGTACATCTGTCTTCTGGTGTCCTGAAGGCTCCTTTCTCCCCTCTCCTCCCCTCCCCCCCCCCNCTTCCCTCTTCCCTCTCTTCTCTTCTCCTCTTCCCTCCTCTCATCTTCCTGACTCACCTCCTCTTCCCCTTCTCTTACTGACTCTACTTTCTTCACTTCCAGTTGGTTTTGTCCAGTTGCTTTTTTAAGGTAGAATTTCACTATATAGCCTGAACAGACTCCAGAACTCCAAATCTCGAGCCTCAGGATCCTGGGTGAGGAGACGATGAGTAATCATATTTTTCTTTGTGGGGTGAGGGTATTGTGATCCTTCATCTACTAGCTCTGAAGAGTTTGGACGTTATAGTGGCCACCTTAGTGTCCCATTCCCTCCCCGTCCCCCAGGTCTCAGTAGCAATTACATATGAAGGCTGGAAAGGCAGTGAGAACATCACTGCTGAGCCCAGGCTATGATGTGACTCCATGCTACAATCTTACAGGTCCAGCCTCCACAGCCTACTGCATGAATGAGGCAGACATACACGCCCTGGCATATATGCACCCACTCTAAATGTAAACACAAGGACTGCATCACAACCATGCTGCCCTTAGCATCGGGGAGGTAGAGCCAAACAGGCCTTCTGGAAGTACATCCATGGCAATAAGAAAGATGGAGGAAGATGGTCTTGACACCTGGGCTTAACACAGTGGCTGTGTTGGGATTTTTGTCTGATCTCTTTCTGAGGCTCCAAGGAGTTTCCTCCATGTGGTCTTACATTTTCATCAAGTCCTAAGAACATGAAGGCCACCCAATCTAAGCTACAGCAGCAGACAGCATGGTAGTCTTCTGAGAACAGAAGCGTGGTCTATGATACTACCCCAACCCATGAGCAAACATGCCTACTTCTCCCAGACAGATGTTCTGATGTCTCCTGGACCCCTGGGAGGCTGCTAGAGACAACCGAGTGTCCTGTTTTGTTAAAAGGGAGTGAGTGAGAAAGGAAGTGTACCACTCCCACATCTTGGATGGATTTCTCAGCTCTGCCCTATTGATACTTAGAGATGGAGGACTCTGTGTGGGCACCAGTCCTGGGCTCTGTAGGATGTTCAGCAGCATCCCTGACTTCTACCCGCTAGATTTCCAGCACCCTTCCTGGAGTCATAGCAACCAAAAATGTCTCCAGGCTTTGCTGAATGTTGTTCACTGAGGAGCAAAACTGCCCCTTGTTGAGAAAACTGAATTCGCTGAGTTGCTCCATGCAGTAGTAACGTTCCCAGGAATGTGCTGAGATCTTTTTAAGGATTGTTGTAGAAATTATTATGAAGTAGCTTGATCGTCTACTTTGGGTATTAGCTCTCAGTTGTCATACAGAAATGCCATAATATGTAGAAAATCATTTTTCAGGGGCGACCAGGCCCTGCAGAGCCCCACCCCCCTCCACAAGCCCTGGTAGGGAGGACAGTGATGGGCGTGGTGTGATGCTCTTTATGGCACACAGCCTTCACACTGGTCCTGATGATGGCTTTTCATCCAGATCATTCCTTAGGTGGCCCCTTGGCCACCCCCAGCTCTGCCTCTCTACTCTCACTGGCCAGGAAAAGCCTTGCTGCTGTTGCCTAATCTTGAGTCAACTCAAAGTATTGGATAAAACAGAGAATATTTAGTTACTTTAACCCTCTTCTGTGATAATTGTTCAGAAAAGCATCTTTCTGACCTGAATGAACTTCCTGTGGAGAAAGGTGTGTGTGAGGGGGGTGTATGTTTGTGTGTGTGTGTGTGTGTGTGTGTGTCTGATACGGATGCATGTTTATGTGTGTGATGTGTGTGTGTGTGTGTGTGTGTGTGAGTGATAGGGATGTATGTTTGTGTGTAAGTGTGGGGTGGGAAATATGTTTATGTGTGTGATGGGATATGTGGGTGTGGGTGTGAGTGACAGGGTTGTGTGTGTGAGAGAGAGATAAGGGTGTATGTTTGCGTGTGTGATGGGGTGTATTGTGATGGGGGTGTATGTTTGAGAGAGAAAAAGAGAGAGATGTGTGTGTGTGATGGGGTGGGTATATGCTATTGTGTGTGTATGAATGATAGAGGTATGTCTTTGTGTGGTGGTGGTGGTGTATGTGTGGCTATGTGTGATATGGGTGTATATTTGTGTGTGTGTGAGATGGGATATATGCTTGTGTGTATGTGTGTGAGTGATAGGGTGTATGGTGTGAGTATGTGTGTGCGTGTGTGTGAGAGAGAGAGATAGGGTATATGGTGTGTGTGAGTGTGTGTGTGTGTGTGTGTGTGTGTGTGTGTG
>NC_034605.1:2783656-2814107 GCF_900095145.1 Mus pahari | reverse complement strand
TGTGTGTGTGTGTGTGTGTGTGTGTGGTGGGGGTGTGCTTGGCAACCCCTTGCCTGAGTTGAGCTTTGGTTTGTGACATGCATCATGTGCTCATCTCTCCAGTGACAGACATTCTAGGCAAGGAGGATTAAAAGCCATTGGTGGTGAAATGGAGTCCTCTCTCTGCATCTGTGACTGAGTCTTGTTGTTCATCAATAGATAAATCCTAAACCCCATGGTTTTATAATAAGAGGAACCACTCCCCTGTTTTCCAAACATTTATTCCTGTTTCAACAACAGACTGGCTCATTTCATTTTACTTTCAAAAACCCTTTGGCGTCATTTGATTTTCTTCAAATCTCATTCTTCATCCACAAAATTGTCACGATGACTACCGTCTTCAGTAACTCTTTGTGTAACTATTTTGGGTGATTGAAAATATTTCCCCCCTTTGGGTTCTGTTAAAGAAAAAAAAATGTTTTGACATTTGTCACAGCAAGAGAGAAGCCTTTGTTTGAGCCTGCTGCACAGAGGAGAGAGATGGAGCCCAGCTGTAACTGAACACAAGGAAGAACAAGTGGGCACTTTTAGAGTGGAGGAGTGGGGGTGGGATCGGGGAGAACGTAGCACCTACAAGATTACTAAGAAGGCCCAAGAGATGACTCAGTGCAAAATGCAGGAAAAGCTGAGATGGTCGCCAGCACCCATGTAAGAAATGACACCCACGTAAGGATGACAGTGCACATCTGGAATCCCAGCACTGGGGAGGCAGAGATGAGGGTCCCCGGACTCAGTATCCAGCCAGCTGAGCCCAATTGGCAGCCTCCGAATTCATTGGAAAGACCCTGTCTTTTAAAAAAAAAGTGATGCTGACCTCTGATCTCCACATGTCCCAACACCTCCACACACAGGCACAGATGCAAAGTAAAATGACTTTTCAAAGGAAAGTCATTAAGAGATGTTAGGAGCCTTGCTAAAACAGCTTAACTGGCTGAGGCTGGGGTCAGTACTGGATGTAGCTCAGCCTTACCCAGCACATACAAGGCCTGCATTCGAGCCACAATGCCAATAAACAAACAAACAACAAACAAACAAATGCAAAATAGTGATTGAAAAAAATAAATAAGATGACCTAACAAATCTCTTGCTAATGGCAGGTCAAAGACTTATACATGGACAAAGATTGTCTCTGAGCCAAATTGATTGGTTGTGACTTTCCGGAGTCCTCTCTGTGACCAGGCCTGGTCTCTGATTCTGTCCCCTCTCTCTATGGACTCTACTTATTCAGTTCAGTTTTAGCAAAAATCATTCTGTATCCATTTATCATAAAGCATCTCCTGATACCTACCCAAGTTTCTCATCTCCCTGTCTCGTGTCTTAAACAAAAGTCCTGCTGAGTTGATCTGGCTGCCTCCTTGCTTACTTATTCACAGGAATATTCCATCCACTGCCCTCCAACCTTCCCTTTGCTGTAAATCTCCAGATGACCTTTGTAGCATAGGAGTTAAACAAGAGTCTGTAACCGCCCCCCCCCCATGGTGGTGGGAAAGAGTACTCATTGTCTTTTACAAATATCTGACTAGGGCTGGAGAGGTAGCTCCGCAGCTCTGTCTGCTCTTCCAGAGGTCCTGAGTTCAATTCCCAGCACCCACATGGTGGCTCACAACCATCTGTAAGAGTATCTGATGTCCTTTTCGGCTCTGCAGAGCACTTATACATTAAGTGAATTTTAAAAATATTTAAATATCTGAATAATTGTTAGTTTGACAGCATCTGAAGCACCGGGTAAAGAGCTTGGTTATATTTCAGGGGTAAGGATTCCCCGTAGACAAGCTGGGCACAGAGGTAAACCCCTGTAATCCCAGGAGGCTGAAGCAGGAGTGTGGAACCGCTGTCTGAGCTCTCCCCTGAACGGTGCAGATGGGTGCAGTGGTTCTCAACCTTCCTAATGCTGTGACCCTGAAGTCCCTCAGGCTGTGGTGACCCTGTAGCCCCTCATGCTGTGGTGACCCCCCCCACCACCACCACAAAATTGCTTTTGGTGCTACTTCATAACTGTAATGTTGCTATTGTTATAAATCACAATGCAAATATCTGATACGATGGATAGCTGATATGCAACCTCCGTAAAGAGGTCATTTGACACCCAAGGGGGTCATGACCCACAGGTTGAGAACCACTGCTCTCAAGTGGGTTCACTTGATCCAGGCTAAGACCGAGCTTGGCTGGCCTGGTGAGAGCAGGAGGCCTTTGAGAGGCAAGGCCAAGGCTTTGTTCTCAAGAGGGCTCAGAGGAGCCTGGCCAAGGTTTGGTCAAGGACAGAGTCTTGGCCAGTTCTTACAATTTCTTTATATCAAAGACTACATGCCAGAAACTTTCAGCGCGCGCGCACGCACACACACACACACACACACACACACACACACACACCACACCACACACCACCACGCATATATACCCCCACCCCATTTCAGATCTACCAAATTATCTATCTCCTCCATTTAATAACCCCACAGGTAAAGCGGTAACAGTGATAGCCAATAAGGTCAAAAAAACAAACAAACAAAAACAAACAAACAAACAAAAACACTTTCTAAACATATCTAATCACTCTACCTATAAGAATTGCTAAAATTCAATGTTTAGCAACCCACGATTTGCCCCAGGAGCCTGACAAAAAAGACTACATCTTTATCCTTGGGCTGCGAGAGTAACGAGTCTGGCAACGGGGTGGGAGAACAGGCTTCCATTCCACAGCCTCCTTTCTGCTTTCATTCCCTTAAGGTTCACCGTAGGCGAGAGCCACAGGTACTAATCAGTCAGTACACCTTTAGGACTGTACTGGTGGATGGATGTTAGCAGACTATCCTGCCACCAGCCCCCTGAGGGGTAGCATCAACTGAAGTCACACAAAACAAATATGGATAAAGAAAAATGCAGGTTCCCATCCCGTGTTGAGTTTCTCAGCCCTGTAGAACAGGGACTAGCCTGAGACGGGTGCATCATGGCATCTACAAGCCCCGCCCCAGACTTTGACAGGACTGATGACAACCCCCAGTTCTGAATAAACTCTGCAGACAATGTTTTATTGTCCGCCCCAAGGAAGTCCCTCCCATATGTCACTGATATTATAAAACCACAGTGAAGACAAGCTGGGCACAGAGGTAAACCCCTGTAATCGCAGGAGGCTGAAGCAGGAGTGTGGAACCGCTGTCTGAGCTCTCCCCTGAACGGTGCAGATGGGTAACAAGAAGAGACAGCAGCCTGTGCTTGGCACAAAGGCAGCCAAAAGAGGGGTCTTTAAGGGTGTGTGACTAGGAAGTGCTGCTGCTTTTGTTCCCAGAGCACGCTCCTTCTTCCCCTGGAAAGGGTATGAGCAGGTAGCTGATGGTCTCAGCACTGCTATGTGCAACCCATCTTTCAGGACTGCAGGACATGGTAGGATGTTACTAAGAGCCAGGAGAGAGGGCGAATGTGGTTTTATCTCCTGGGAATGCTGTGTCCCTAGCCAAGAACCAATGACAGTCTGAGAGCTAACACTTTCTTAGGTTCCCTCAAAATTGATCTTTTAAGGAGGCCAAATACTAGTAAAGGAAAGGAATAGCATTGAAGACTGACTTGTGCGAAATGCTCTGCAGCCTCCACCCCCAGCCTGTTTCTTAAGTCCTGCCATTTCAATTGACATCTATTGATGTAGACATTGTCTATGTCTAAAGATCAAGGTTGCTCTTAATTGTGAGATTTGACAAAATAAAATCAGCTTTAAGTGTACCTGTTATTCAGTTGTTTGGGTTCTGTTGTTGTTTGGTTGTTGCTTGCGTTCAATCCCAGGGATCGGGTCCAGGGCTTTTTGCGTGCTAAGCAAACCCTCTACCACTGGGCTGCATTCCCGTGCCTCTTTTTTTTTTTTTTATTTGGAAAGACATGCTCTGGGATGTAGCTGGGGTGATAGGCCTACAGCCCAGGCTTGCTTTACAATCTGTAAGTTGTTTCTGTTTTGTTTTCTAGCCGGAAAATCTCTTATACTACAGTCAAGACGAGGAGTCCAAAATAATGATCAGTGACTTTGGCTTGTCGAAAATGGAGGGCAAAGGAGACGTGATGTCCACGGCCTGCGGGACCCCAGGCTATGTTGGTAAGGATAATGAATATGTGTGTGTGTTTGTGTGTACCCATGAAGCTGGGCTGTCTCCATGTCAACTTCATCTTCCTTCTGAAGCACTGGAGCCTGCCTTTCTCTTGAAGGAAGGATAAAAACATTGAGAGGCCCCTCCATGGTATGTTAGCAGTGAAGCAATTTCCCTGAAACCTTTTAGCAGTTGGGTGGAAATCCTGTTTGACTTGGTTGTGGGCCCAACTGGAATCTAAGAGCAAAATGGGATGGATTCCCAGGCTCTAATACCAGAATTAGGGTATGTGTCTATTTTTGGATGGTTTACAGTGACGCACCAACCATTGATAAGGTGTGGGCAGACTCAGTAAAACATGTAAAGTGTTGAGATCGATGCAGCCAGAGAGGAAACACTGGTACAAGGAGTATGGAAGAATCTATGAGTAAGTCGCCCTCTCAAGTCAGCTGACCTGGGTCTGTGTGGACAGAGTTGGGTTGCGACAGCTTTTCCTAAAATCACAAGTGCACCTTCTTTCTGTTACCCATATAAAATGCAGCGATGGCTACTGACAGATGTGAACAGTTTGGTGCTGAGATTCATCTGCTCTCTGGAGGAAGCCCACCGGAACTGTGTTAGCATTATGTCGCTATAATAAACACCAGAGATAAGTCAGCTTATGAATAAGAAAGGTTAATTTTGCTTCGTGGATTTTTTTTTTTTTTTTGGAGGTTTCAGACTGTAATTTATTGGCCCTATAGCTTTTGGGCTTGTAACAAAGAATCACATCATGGCCACAGCACTTGGTAAAACCATTTACCCTGTGGCTGGGACCGGAAGCAGAAAGGAAGAAGAAAGGATGGGCTATTAACACCTCCAAAGGTGTAGCCCCACTGACCAGAAAACCTCCCAACAGGCCCTACCTCAGTGGTCTGCCATCTCCCAAAAGTACTACATGCTGAGAACCAAGCCTTCAGGGAGCACTTTCCCAGACAACTGTTCACCTCAGTCGGTTATCAAATATGTACTCGGTGCCTACTGTGTCCCCAGCACAGAAAGGAAGAAAAGGAAGGAGGGAAGAGGAAGGGAGGAGGGGGGAAACACGTGCAAGTCTCCTTAAGGACGGGTGAATTAGTATTAACAGCCTACACTATTCCCATGAGTCTTCGGGTACAACTAGGGAGCCTTCCCGACAGGCCGGGGAGAGCCAGTCTGAGACTAAATGGGTCTAGAGGCAGCAGAGCGCTGTGGGAGTTCCCAGTGTCCTTGGAGGCACTCCATGGTGTCTCAAGCCTTTGCATAATTACATTGTCATACCAAAATTGGTATGCCACCACTGTTTAATTTCCCAAGTTTCTCAGAGGAGGGAAACCAAGAGCCGCCAGACAGGAACTGAGAATGAAATGAAGAAGGGAAAGAACTGAGAGGTTTATAGAAGGATGGAATCCTCACTGAGAGGGTGTGACAGAGAGAAGTGCTAGGGGCTGCCCCCGGTGGAACCCATGGCCCTGGGGTGTGAATACTCACCGAGTCATTAAAATGACCATCGAGACTCAAGAGAGGGACAGATGGGCTGGCCAGCTCGTCTTATGATAATATGGTGAGGCGTAGATGGGTGGGACTGTGGAATGTGGAGAAGGTAGAGAGGGAGTTGAATGAGTGACAAGCGCATGCGCAGCTGGTGCAGAGATGCATGGGTGTATAGTGTATGGATACAGTTTCTCCCATGTGCTGTCTATGCACCCTACAGGTGTGTGGGGTGTGTGTGGACGAGAAGGTGCATCCCTGGCAACTTTGAAAAACAAGGGACTCAGCGAACAAAGATTCTCTTTCACCCACTATGAGTCATGGGTATCAGAAGTGAGGGGTGCTAGCTTGTGTTGTGAAATTCAGTCTCTTGGTCAAGATGCCCCAGGTGGTGAGCCATCTTCTCCAGGCTCCAGGGCACCATCACTCGGGCCCATTTTTTTTTTTTTTTTTTGCTTTCTAGCTTTGAGCTGAGGTTTACCTGCTCTAGCAGAATATTCTTACATGTGCACCTCGCTGATCTCATTTTAATTCTGATACAGATAAGCTCTAAAGCTTTCTAGATTGATTCTTGGCTCCCCTGTGTAGATGGCAGTTTCCCCGTTTCTAGGTGACCTGCAGGTTTTATTTTGGTTTCTTGCTTTGGTCAGAGCAGATGGACTCCGGGACAGTGTTATGAAGCGATTCCCCCTTAAAGGGCAGGTAAGCAAGTACTTGTGTGATTTGGCTGCAAAACACTGAGTTCTCTTAGAGCAATAGTAGTAACACAGCTACTGGTTTTGCTCATATCTACCGAGCACCCAGAGTGAAAGAGGGCGGGTATCTCTGTGGTCTTTGAACAGTCATCAGCCAATGTGGGTCATTTTTCTACCCCCAAGTCTTTGTACCAGTCTCCTATGCATCCATCAAAGCCCAGCCGAACCCTCACCTCTTCTGGTTGCCACCCTGCCTCTTCTCCTTCGACATCCGAATTCCTTTTCTCTCTGTTTTCAGAGCATGGTTCCTGATCAGATTGAACCAGGGTCCATGCCTCCCTCATCCCTTCACCACACTGTGGCTTTGATTCCAACAAGAGCTGTGTCTTACTCATTTTTGTGCAGACACATGCTGAATTGTACACAAAGGCTCATGACACTTTTAAGATGTCTTCTCTTTTCACTCATTCCTTCCACACACGTTTATTGAATTCTCTTCTAAGGATTGTTTGGCATTCAGGTAGAGATTCCAACTCAAGCGTTGAGTGTTGTGAGAAACCAAAGCCAACGGGTCATTTTCATAATGGTGATGAAGTGATGGCGGTACACGCCTGTCATTGCAGCACTTGAGAAGTGGAGGCAGGAGCATTTCAAATTTGAGGCTGGCCTGAGCTAAATGACAAGACCTCGTCTCCACAAATTTAAAAATGTTCACTGCTATATTGTTCACATATTCAAGAATTAATTATTTGGTGCCTGCCTTCTGTTTGAGGGATCCTAACAGAATGAAAAAAAAAAATTTATGTACTAGGAGAAAGAAAAGGAAAGGCAAGCAGAAATCCTTACTCTCATGCCCTTACATATGAGTGGGAAGAAGACAGATTATAGGAAACTTAGTAAGTGAATCCACCCCCGTGTCACCTCAGGAACACAAGTAAGGGGTGTGTATGTGGATGGAGCTTGCACACAGACGAGTGTCAGAAGATGGTCTCAGGTGTGAGTCCTCACATACCATCTGCCTTTGAGACAGTGTCTCTCACTGAGAACTAGGGCCCGTCGCTTGGGCTGAGTTGCGTGGCCAGCATGCCCAGGAGTCCTCCTGCTGCTTCTCCAGTGATGCTGTTACAAGGGTTCACTATCAGAGCTGGCTTTTTAAGGGCACAATGGGGACAGAATTCTGATCCTCATGTTTGCACAGCTAGCATTTTATTGACTGAGCCATCTTCTTTGTCCCTACATATACTTTTATAAAAGGGAGGGGTATGGCCCATGCAGACTGTGACAGTAAACATCACTCCATCCTTGGTCCTGCGTTCCTACTGCAAGCTGTGTAGCGAGGTATACAGTACAGATGGGCATATGGTAAATGTATTCAAATACAACACAACCAGGGTATTTCACAGGCAAACTGTAAAGTCCTGGTAAGGAGAGGGATCTTCAGGAGCTAGCACAACCAAGACATCTGAAGACCTCCAGGAAGGTGGAGCTCGAGCAAAGACAAGGAGAGTTACAGGTGCTGCATAAGCCTGGGCTCCTCGTGGCTGCGGCCTCCGGCATCTACGGGAACGAACCAGACTCCTTTAGCTTGGAGAACAGGCTGCTACAAAGGAGTTCTTTTTGGTAATAGTAATGAGAAGAAATAATCGATCTGTCTGGTGGCAATGGGCTGCTCAGAGGTACAAGCTGTCTGTCAGTATAGACCTAAATATGGAATCCATTTAATTAAGTCAAGGGTTCTGTTCTCCTTGATGCCAAGAAGAGGCAAAGTCACAACTAAGAAGTTTAGTCAGTTAGAGTGTCTGATCTATGGAATTAATTAAAATGTCCAAATGGGTCCTCTAAGAGTATGTGACAGAAAGCATTTGTCTCAATCATGTAACTGATAATGAACAGAGGTGACAACAGAGGTATTTAGTACGGGAGAGCCTGGGACTGTGTATGTGTGTGTGTGTGTGTGTGTGTGTGTGCACTGTATGTGTGGTGGTGTGTGTATGTGCTATATATGTGCTGTGCTGTGTGTGTGTACATATATGTGTGTGATGTGTGTGGGAGGGTGGTGTATATGTATGTGTGCTGTGTATGTGTGCTGTTGTGTGTGTGGTGTGTGTGTATATGTGCTATGTGTGTCATATGTGTGGTGCATATGTGTGTGTGCTGTGTGAGCATGGTGTGTGTGCTGTGGGTGTGTGGTGTGCATATATATATGCATGCAGATATACATGGTGTGTGTGAATTTGGTGTGTATATGTGTAGTGTGTGTGCAGTGTAGAGTATATGTATGTGTGTGTGTTGTGTGTGTGGTGTATGGTAGGTGTGTATGTGTGAGTGTATGTGTGTGTTAGTGTGTGTGGTGTGTGTGTATGTGTGTGGGGGTATAATGTGGGGTGTATGGATATGTGATAGGTGTATGGATGTGCGTATTGTGGAATGTGTAGATGTGTGAGTGTGTATGAGAGTGAGTATATGTGTTTATATGTGTAGGTGTGTGGTATGTATAGTGTGGGAGTGTTTATGTGTGTAGTGTGTGGGGTGTGTATGTATGTAGTATAGGATGTGTGTATGTGTGGTGTAAGGGGTGTATGTATGTGTGTAGTGTGGTATGTGGTATGCATGTGTGTGTGCATATGTGTATGTGGAGTGTGTTCATTTCATTTTTCTGTACACTAACATGGCTGCTCAGATTCAAGGACCACAATCATGTCTTCTGGTTTGAGAAATAACAAATAATAATAAACTTTGAGGAAATAGAACAAGTGACTGTGTCTCTCAAGAACAGGGTGTCATGTTGCTCTCTTCCTACCAGAGTGCTGTTATAGAGAGAGGAAGTGGCTGGTGGGCAGGGACTCCCTGAGCCGCCATGGTTCTAAAGTGAGAGCTTTCATTACTAGCTCATGTTGAGCAATGACTTATCACTCTGCAGTATTACTATTCCCAGATTGCTCTTGACTTGGAACTGGAAGCATCATTTTATTTATGATCAGAACTACATGAGCAAAATTTTAACCCATGGCTGATTGATGAGTCTCTGGTGTTCCCACACAGGGACCATTCCAGTATCCTTCCAGAACTTACCTTAGCGTTCCTAGCCCAGCGATGGCGGGCACCACTTGTCTGTTTCTGCATTAACTTGCCTAAAGCAGTTCAAACACATTTGGTCCTGCTCATCCCTCAGTGAAGCTGGAGGGCAGTTGGTCAGCATTTTTGGATGCTTCCTTTTCCACCCACTGAGAGGAATGCGCTGAATTCAGAGATCAGTGAATTTTTAAAACTTGGGTTGAGATTTAAGATTGGAGGAAGGCTTAGAATCCCTAGGATATTAGTATTAGGATATTAGTTATCTCAGCATCCACGAGATAACCTAGCCTGTAGCTAGTTTCAACCATAGCAGGTCTGAATGCAAGTGTTTGTTTTTTGGTTTTGGTGTGTGTGTGTGTGTGTGTGTGTGTGTGTGTGTGTGATGTGTTCACATTCATTTATGTGTGTGTATACACATGAGTGTGTGAGATCCAAGGCCACTATCAGGTGTCTTTGTCACCCACCTTCTACCTTATCTTGTGAGATCTGGTCTCTCACTGCACCTAGAATCCATGGATTTAGCTCAACTGGCTGTCCAGCAAGCTATGGGGATCCATCTTTCTCTTCCTTCTCGTTATCTAACCACTATTACAGAATAGTGCCTGGTTTTTAATGGGGCCCTAGGGGTCTGAACCCAGGTTCTTACACTTGTACAACAAACCCATTTCCAACTGAGCCATCCCCTCAGCCCCTGAAAGCATGCTCTTACAGACCTCTACCATTGGCTGGGAATAAGGAGATGCTAAGCCTTTCATTTACAGTAGGTTCTCATTTTATCATATGTAACCAAACATGCTAGACAATGTATCCTCTTTAATTTTTGTGGGGAAGGGGACAGTATTAAGGATAAAACCCAGGCCCTCTCCACTCTGGGCAAGTGTTCTACCACTGAGTTCAGTAGAGTTGGCATAGGAATCCCAGCTTAGGTCCAAAAGGTCCAGCCATGGTGACACATTCGTGGGGACTTTTCACGCCTGAAACCAAATTCAAAGGGATAATGGAACATTGTTGTTCCAAGATATATGCACTTCTGTAGATATACGATGGCCATGTGCCAAGGATCTCCTGCCATTATCTCTGTCCTCACCCAGACAGGAGGAAATTGTATTAATTTGATGGCATCTCTCCTTTCTGTTCTCCTTAGAGGACAGAATCTGCATTGATCTTTGCCCAGAGCGCCTCTCCTCCCTGTGGTAGATTCTCCAGGCAGAGCTTTGCTCTCAGTCTCTCTCTCGGTATTATGCTTTGGCAGCTGACTGGAGGCATCCCCTCATTGTCCCTGTCCCCTCCCAGGTCAGAGCTGAAATGAGATTTGATGTAGCTGATAACTTGTCATGCCAAGCTGACGGTAGGCAAATAAGACTTTCCGTTTCTTTCTTTCACAGCATCCTGGCAGTGGTAACCCCAGCAAATATCCCCTGCTGCGTGCTATAACTAGACTCCATTTGTTAGAAGAGACAGGGCCCCCTAATGGGCAAACTTCTAGGCATCCTGGTTTTTGTTCTTCATCCCTCTTCACGGGAGTGAGCGTAGATGTGGACGGAAAGCTCATTATTGGAATGTAGACAGATTAAACACGGCCTTGCATGTATGGTCACACTGAATCTCTCTTTGTCAGTAGAATGTGCTAGGGATCAAAGCCAGGGACCTGCATGTGCTAGGCCAGCACCCCTACTGCTAGGCTCTATGTCCTATCCTAATCAATTTTTCCTCTTACCATGATTTTTTAAAAACATGAGGACCCAAATTCAGTCTCCACATCTCACAAGAACAGATTACCTTGAGAGTAAAGTACTTTGGTCAGTCCTAAACCGCACAGGTGGGAGGCCTAATGCACCACACCAGCACAGCAGTTATCTCTTACCACACTGACCTAAAGTTCCTTACTCAAACATTCCAATCTCCCAGCCCACTGAATTCCAAGTTGCTTCCAGATTCAACACCCAGAACTACTTCCCTATTTTGGCCCTCCCTTCCTATTCTTTAGCCTCATTCCTCCACATACTGGCTTCAGTAGAGTTGGCAGCTTAGGTCTAAAATGTAATTACTATCCAAGGTGACACACCTGAAACCAAATTCAAGGGGCTAGTGAAACACCAGAGTGGGCTGATGCTCTTTAGCGGTAGACATTTTTAAGAAATTACAGCTTTAAGCCATGTGTAAGAAACAGCAGAGGACTCTATGGCGACAAAAGGAGTTCAGAGTTGCCTCAAGAACTTGCACTCTCTGAGGTAGAAGATGATGGAAGACAAGCCATGGCAGAGGATGAGCCTGTGTTTCAGATGGTGTCGTTTGGTCTCGTTTGACATTTGGATCTGGATGGTGTGTGTGTGTGTGTGTGTGTGTGTGTGTGTGTGTGTGTGTTTCTTTACAAAAAAGATCTTGTTATGGACACAAGACTCCCTTCAAATTTCATCATCTTCCCAGCTCAGTCTCCCAAGTGCCACCAATACAGGCATGTCCTATAGCTCCAGGCTTAGCCATTTCCATTTCTAGTACATGGGAAAGTCTTCATGGGGCATTCCCTCATCAGGTATTGGTTTATTTGTTTTAAGATATCGCTGTTAAGAATTCTCCTAAAACAGACCCAAGAACATTCATCATCCCTTCCTTGTTGTAATGAAATTCTCCCTCAAGGCCAAATACTCTCTTAAAATGTATGTGTGAAGTTCTAATCACGCAAAAGCTGAGTTTTATTCCCCATTGATCTCTAGAGCTTTTTTTTTTTTTTCATCTTTCCTATTGTTTAAAAGAAATCTTCACAGGAGATGCAGCTCAGTAGAGTGCTTGCCCAGGGTTTGATTCCCAACACAGTGTAAACCATACCTCTGGTGGTATATGTCAGTCATCCTAGCACTTGGGAGGGGAAGGAAGGAGCATAGAAGTTCAAGGTCATCCTTGAGCTTCATGAGTCTGAGGCCAGCCTGGGCTATAAAGGACCCTGTCTCATACAAATCTAAACAATCAAAGACATCTCTGCACCTCTGTCACGTGTGGTGTTGCTCACTCTTTGAAACTCTGCTGCAAGAGCTGACTGTTGTCATTCCTCTGCCAGAGACATATTTCTCCTTGTGTCTTCCTGAAGGGTCAATTTGGACTTAAGTGCTTCCTGCAATCCCTTATCAAGAGAGGTCACATTCAGCTCTCCCTCAGAACATGCATTCTTTTCCCTAATGTTTCACTCCAGACCAAAGTGACAGGCACCTTGAAAAACAGCACAGAGTCACCTGGGCAGGTGATAATGGCTCCAAGATGTAATGGCAGAGACGCCTGCCTATAAATCTACTCTTTGCTTCAGTCGAGGTGCTGACAATGTGCCATTGCCTTTCATTGGTTTGAGGCAGGCTTTCATGTGGCTCAGGCTAGCCTTGAACTTGTTATACAGAGTTGAGGATGACCTTGAACTCATGATCTTCCTACCTCTACCCCCAAGTGCTAGGATGGCGGGCATGGGAACCATGGGTTTTTAGAGCGCGTGCAGTAATTTCAGACTTTCAGGCAGATTACACTTGAGCTCATCCAGAACATTTGTTTTCTCACTGTCTTCCTTGAGAAGGCAGCTCCCGTGGCTGGGGTCCAGTTACTTCCTTGGTTTCTGTCTGAGCTCCGTGCCCAGGAGGAGAGGAACACTATGTTCCTTGAAGAAGTAGCCAGAGTCACTTCCTTGCCCCATAAAGCCAGGGCCCAGTAAAGGGAGGCACTCCATTACCACTGATGAAGTAACTGCACAAAGCAGGCAGTGCCCCCCACCCCCAGTCCCCTTGGTTCCAGACCATTGACTTTTCTTCTAGGGCTGTGCCCTCCTAACTCAACCACTGTCATTCACCCACTGAGGTGATCATCACCTGTGACATGCTGAGAGGAAGGGTGACAAATATCTAAAGAGGGGAGCACATCACCTCCAACGTGAACTTGAACTGGGTGACAGTGGTGGCTCCTTTGTTACCTTCCCAGCCGGAGCTGCTTTGGGGTATGTCCTGGAATGCTTGGGAAAGGGGGAAATTGCTGTCCTTTGTAAAATCAGGTCCCGTGTCCCCTCCCGCGCAGGACAGCTGATCTCTGTTTTCTCCTTAGATACATCCTTTTCCTGACTCCCTTTCAAGAAGAAAAATCAGCAATTAGATTATTTTACAAACAAGACGAAAGGCCCGTGAAATTCTCTTTTCTTTCTTCCCCACATCTCTGGAGCCCCACCCTTACCAGGAACACGTTCCCTAAGTCAATATAAAATAGCTTGGTTTATAGACGCCATAGCCCACAGAGTGGAATTTTCCGAATGTGGGTTGGTTGCATCTTGCAGTAATAAATCCTTTCGTGTTAAATTCTAGACCTACTGTTTTCTACAAAGCCTGAGGGAAACGTGGACATCCAGAGGGCTCTGTCTGTGGAGAACTCTGACAGCTTGCGGGCTGCCCTGACGCCTTGTTGAGGCTGCGTGCTTCACATAAAGATGAGCTCTGTTTACTGTTCTAAGCCAAGTAAGTTTCCATAAGGATGAGAGAGGAAAGCTAAATGAACAGTACTAAACCCAATGAGGGAGGAAGTACCGAGCTGTTGTCTCAGAAAGTGACTCCCTTCTCCTGGTAGGGTGAAGCCTGGGAGTTCTGAAATGTCTTTGCAGGAGAGTTGCAATAGGGATGCAAAGTGAATAAAAAAAAATTACTGAAAGAAAAGAAAAGAAAAGAAAAGAAAAGAAAAGAAAAGAAAAGAAAAGAAAGGACAGAACAGACAGAAAGAAAAGAAAGAAAGAAAGAAAGAAAGAAAGAAAGAAAGAAAGAAAGAAAGAAAGATGAAGGAGGAGAAGAGGAGGAGGAGGAGGAGGAGGAGGAATGGTCTGAGTGACAGACATACTCCTGTCAGAAATCATTTGATGCTAGAATGACTGGTCTTGCTTTCACTCAAATACATATTTCCTAATGAACAGTAACTGGCATTCTAAAGTCCATGGGGTTTTTCCCTTTCCCCTTCCTTTCTCCACTCCCTCCCTTCTTTCTTTTCTCTCTCTCTTCCTCCTCCTTCACACCCTCTCTCCCTCCTCTTCCCCCCCCCTCCACCATTGGATGTACCCACTGAACATTCTTGAAGTGGTAAATCTCTTTAGAACCCACTGTGCGGAATGTGAAAGCATCATCTCATAAGCATGGTGGCGTGTGTGGTGACCGGGTTGGGTTTCACTTGAAGAAGGCTGTGTTCATCCCAGAATTCAAAAGGGCTGACTGCTCCGTGTCCTTGCCTGGGTGTGACAGTGTGATTCTCAAAGCAGGGAGGGGGGGACATCAGACACAGTGAACTATGTGGCTGGTGTGTTGGAGGATTTTGGTGAGGGGCTTGAAGGATCCAACTGTGAATCACTCTGATTTCCCACTCCACAACCTCCGCCTGTTCTCTCTATGTATTAAAGGCTGGCTCTGACTGAGCCAATCAGAGGGCTGGATCTACCAGGTATATTTCTTCTCAGTACCTTCCAGTGACTACAGCTTTCTTCACTGGAGGTACCTCTGTCCAGGCTATGCCAGGAGAACAGGTCCTTTCCTGTTCTGCCAAGTGCTTGGTGGTCTCCCCAAAAGCCAGGAGCCTTTGTCCCTATCCCCTCGCCATTAACTCCACTTAGGGTGAAATAACACTCTTTGAGAAGTGTCGGGGTTGTCGGTACATTGTTGCCTGGATTTCCTACCACATGTAAATTCTGTTGCATGCTTTAGAAGAGAATGTTTCTCCTCGAGAGGAAAATCTCTTGGCTTTCCAGCACAGGGCACCCTGGTAGCATGGCTCACGGGTGCTTCTTTCTGAGTCCCCAGAAGCTGCTCTGCACATCGTTGGCCTACAAGCTCATTTGTCATCCCCAAGGCTGACAACTGGATGCTGTGGATTTCCTTATTAAAAGAATTTCAGGAGAATTTCGCCAATTGGTATGAGACTGATAGCACAATGCCGAGACAGTTGACTGGTTATCACCATGAAAGCTGGCCTCAGAAAAGACCAGAGGCAGCGTTCAGCTCCCTCGGTGCTTGCTGCTCCTGCCCAGATAAAAGAGATGCAGAAAATGGGAAGGGGCAGGTGGATTCAGCAAAAACACTATTAAAAAAAAAAAAAAGAGAGAGAATTTGAGATCTCAATTCTCAATGCTTTGGGCGTTGCTAGTACTTGATCTTCATGTCAAACTGCAGAGAGAGACAGACAAAGAGAAAGACAGAGAGACAGAGACAGAGAGACAGGCAGAAACAGACAGAGACAGACACAGAGACACACACAGAGAAAGAGATCGTGTGTGCGTGTGTGTGTGTGTGTGTGTGTGTATGTGTTCATGCGCGCACGTGCACACACACCTGTGCTAGTTACTAGGGATTACACAGGGCCTCACACACTCATCCCTGCCCCTGAGATTTTGTTTTCCAAGAATGTCTGTAGAATGAAAGGAAAATATTGAAAGCCACTGCAGACAGCTTTTCCAAACAATGTCCCAAAGCACCTGCAGTTCCAGAAGTCAAGTGAGAAGAACTCAGGGGCTTGGGATATGAGCCCTGCACAGGGCTTAAGTACTGGGAATCATGGTCATATATATATATATATATATTTTAGTGTAGTTTGTTTTTAGTTTTCTGGTCTTGTGCTTTGGAAACAAGTTTTACTTTGTAGCCCAAGCTGGCCAAGAACTCTGTGCATAGTTCAGGCTAGCCTCAGACTCACAACAGTGCTCAGGCAGCAGCCACCTTGCCTGGCATTTTATGTTATATTTCACAGCCTGTCTGACTTCCCAGGGTGTTAAGAACCTCACCAGATGACAAATGGTTTATGCTCTACATGTTTATTAAAAATTCCTTATGTTTTGTTATCAGTATAGCTTAAATAAGAACATCAAAAAGAGCCACAACCTTGTTATCCTGATATTTGCTTATTGATAATTTAGAACTTTCCCTGGACATCCATACTCTTAGTGCAAACTAGAAACCTTTTCTAGTCATGTGATTGATGCTACAAACTTTATCATGTAAGTATAATCCCACAATATAAAAATGATTGTAGCAAGTACATCCTTCAAGAACCCAAATATCACAGGCCTGGAGAGGTGGCTCTGGTGGTAAGGTGCTTGCCTTGTGAGCATGAAGACCTGAGTTCGAGCCCCAAAACCTATGGTTTTATTTTTGCTTTTGCTTTTAAAGCTGAATATGATAGGATTATAATACCAGCACTAAAAAACTGGGAAGGGTGGATCCTGGAGGCTCACTGGCCATATAGCCTAGCCTATTTGGTGAGGTCCAAGCCAGGGAGAGGCCTTTTAAAATTGTGTATATATTTTATATATTATAATTTATATATCATAATATAATTATGATATATATTATATAATATATAACATAATATATAATATATTATTGTACTGTATATAACTATATATCATATGTCATATAATATATGCTATAAATATATGTTAGCTATATATAATATCATAATATATATTTATAGCATATATTATTATATATTTATATAATATATGCCCAATTATACATATAACATATATGTATATTTAATATATGCCCTACATATAATATGTTTATATTATATAAATATATATATATATAGAGAGAGAGAGAGACAGACAGACAGACAGACAGACAGACAGACAGGAAGCACAGCCTAGGTTGTCCTCTGGCCTCCACGTGTGTGCACGTCTACACACACAAATCTGAACATGTCAGGTGATGTGAATCAACTGCTTGTTTTGAATTCTCTGCAGTGCCTTGGAAATGGGTTCTGTCCTTTCCGAGATGCCTCCCTCCCACAGTCATGGGAGGGGAAAGGGAACAGAGACAAGTGAGCGCACCACAGAGAGATGCAGCTTTGCAGGGCAGGGTGCTCTTCTCTCTGCAGGGCAGGGCTCTCCTCTCAGCACTGTACATCTTGGCCCAGGGCATGGGCCCAGTCTTTACTTGGATACTATGTAAGCAGCCAGAATAGATCTGACAGCTTCCTTCTCTGTGACTCTTCCCTCTGTGTCTGTCACCACTGGATTCCTACTGCAGTGATGGTGGTCTGTGCTGTCACTCTGGCACTAATTCCCTGTGCCTCTGTGCTGTTTGACACCTGGGTCAGCCAGTGGGCTGGTGGGCTGATTGGCTAGTCATCGTGCTAAGGAGCCCTGGGGGTCCTTGCAGTGGCTCAGGGCCTCTGCCCACCATCTTGCTCCTGAAACCTGGGTGGTCATCATATGGTGCAGGGACCTCTGCTGCCTGTGATACTGCAGTCACTGAGTGCCATCTGCACCAGTGTAACTACTCAGACCAGACTGTCAGTCTCCTAAATCAAAAGGACATTTACTGTGCTAAGTGGCTCCCCTTTGATGGTTCTCATAAACAGAGGAGGCTGAGAAATATCCTCTTAGCAGTGAGTGGGGAAGGACCCATCATGCACTGGGCTCCTATCTCTCCAAGTAAAGGTTCTCTCCACCCAAACTCCCCCACCCCACCCCTCTTTACAGGTCTATAAGCCTTTTTGCTAATGACAGCTAGTGTGGCAGAGAAAGGACAGACATGCAAATGCATTTCTGTTGGTTTTTTTTTTTTTTTAATTCTGATAAGAGATTTGATGGAATCTAGGACTGAAATGTAAAATGAGATTTGAGGTGATCCATGCATGGGCTGAATTCCTCTCTCTGATGAGCAACCATTCAAGAGGAGTTTGCATACCCTCCTGTTCTTTTAGATGCATGCTTTTATATGTATGTGCATGTGTACACTCATGTATGTGCTGATGTGTGTGTATGAGTGGATGCATGTATGCTTTTGTATAGAAGCCAGAGAACAAACAGCCTTGTCTGTTGTTGCTCAACCACTGTCCACCCTGGGTTATTTGAGATGGTGTCTTTCACTGGCCTAGAACTCAACAAGTAGGCTAGGTTGGACACTCAGCACACCCCAGATATTCATCTCCCCACCACCACCACCCCACCTCACCTCTGTGATTGCCTCCACATGGGGAATTTTTATGTGGGTCCTGAATTTCATACTCAGCCCCTCCAGCTTGCAAGGCAAGCGCTTTCCAGCCTCCACCTTCCTATTCTTGCTCAGGGAGATATTCATCTTCAAGAGAATGAAAGAAAGATTTCCACGGTGGTGGATTTTTCTGGACTTTTCTTATCTAGACTGAAGAAGTTCCCAGTCTGATAAGCAGGACGATCCAGATATGATAACAGAAAGATCGAGGGCGAGGATCAGATTGGCCTGCTTCTCCAGATCGGACTGTGAACTTGGGACAGATCCCGTCTTGTGAAGCTCAGTTTCCTTCCCTTGCTCTCTGAGCTCAGGTGCAGTACATACCGCAGGGAGCACTTAGGAACTGCCTGCAGTAAGCGCTGCACTTAGAGCGATTAGGCCCCTCCAGAGCAGAAGTGGGTGAAGCGTCCACTTTCTGGCTGGATTGCTTTAACAATTGGTGCGACCTCTCAGTGCCCTTGTGTCTTCACCCATAATTTTGGGATAATGAATGTCATGATGATTGTGTTTCCCCCAAGGATGTTGAGGTAAGTGAGCCATTCAAATCCCACAGAACACACAGTTCTAGGCATAGCGAGGACTTTATCAATGATTCTGTTTTTACTTTTTCTACCTTTCTAATTATTCTGTAACGTGTGCACTAAAGATATCTCAGGCAGATATGTCTAATGTGGGGAGACTTCCCTTGTCAGTGAGATCCACTGCCTCATATGTATTTACCCACGTTGAGTGCCAACTGCTCCAGATGCTGTGTGGGTCACCAGATGGATACCTGGCCCTGAACCCAGGCCCCAAGGGAAGGAACATGGGCATCAGGGCTGGTACAAAATGAACCCAAACCCCTGGGAGCAATGACTCTTGATGGAATAATGGTTCAGAGATGAAGTGAGATTAAGTGGCCATTTCCCTACTCTGTGGGGAAGAAGGTGAAGGTGCCGACAGACAGACAGATCATGTGGAAACAAGTGCAGCTCTGAGCAGATCCCTGTTCTCTTTGCTGTGCTGTCGGGCTCTGCAGAGGCACAGGAAGTGCTTGTCACCCTTGTCCCCATGGCACCTCACAAAATCCCACAGGAGCCAGAGAGGCTGTCCTGAGTCAGGTGGGGGGGGTACAGTTCATACTCCACATCCTAATTAACACTACAGTGTTAACAAAGCTATGGTTCTTAGCACAGAACATTTCAGCAACTGATGGATGATTATTTCCAGACACACACACACACACACACGCACACACACACACACACACACACACACACACACACACGCACCTCTCCATCTGCTTTTATTTCAGCTAACAAATGGATCATTTGTTATTATTTATTTAAATATCTTTGGAACTTGGGTTTTTTTAAACTTGAACCCAGGACTTTGTGCAGGCTAAGCATTCTACCACTGATAATTTAGGTTCCTTAGCCCCCTGCTCAGGTTTTAGACTCACCAGTGGCTCAAAATCTGAAGAGGCAACACAGAAAAACAAAAACAAAAACAAATCAGAAGATGAAAACTCCAGGTAAGATTCTTTAGCCTCCGGCATCTAAACCATCAGGGTTGTGAATCTTCTTCATCTGTCCACAGCTCCGGAAGTTCTCGCCCAGAAACCGTACAGCAAAGCCGTGGACTGCTGGTCCATCGGGGTGATTGCCTATATCTTGTAAGTATTGCTTACCACCATGGCTCCCCTCCACCTCTACTTTTCTGACTGTGGCAAAATTTTTGTGGCAGAGATTTTTGTCATTCTGGGCGTATTAAGTCTGTCCTCGGCAGTACCACCACTGCCTGTTTCATCTCTGACTGAGACTGTTTGCAAACAGCAGACAGCAGCTCCCTGCACCCCTCCTCAGCCCATTACCCTCCATGCTGCCTGTCTTTATGAGCCTGGCTTTTCTGGGGGCCTCAGAGAAGTGGGGTCATACAGCCGTTCTTATTCATTTATGGGTCCTCAGAGTTCATCCACGTTGAACTATATGCCAGACCCTCCTTCCTTTCAGGGATGACACCCAACTTTCTGGACCACCCTAAGTTCATCTTCTCACCCATCTGTGGATAACTGAGTTGCTGCCACCTTTAGACTCTCGTCCATAATGCCACTATGGCCATGAGTGTATGAGTCTAAAAATGGAACTGATATTTATATCATATGATAAAAATTCTTTGTCTAACTTTGAGAAGCCACTGACATGTATGTAGTAAGGTGCCACCTTAGGGATACATTCCTAGCAGCCCTGATCAGCATTCACATCCATCTTACACCTTAAAAAAGTGTAGCCAGGCATGGTGGTACCCACCTTTAATATCAACACTTGGAAGGTAGAGGCAAGCAGACCTCTGTGGGTCTGAAGCCAGCGTAAACTACATAATGAATTTAAAGACAGCCGGGCCTATAGAGAGCAATCCTGTTTCAAAAGCAAAAACAACTGCAAAAGTAATTTAAAAATAAAATAACAATTTGATTTTGATTCTGATTTTCCTTTCCCTATTGGCTTCATGGCTTTAGAGGGACTAGGTTAAAAACCACTGTGAAAATACTAGCACATCTCCCAAAGGGATGACATTTAGGAGAAAGTGGATGGAAATCAAAACACGTGGCTGGAACGCCTCATTTCCTGCCGGAGGCCTTACCTCCTTGATCCAGGAAATGTCATCTATCCCGTACCCTCCTTGCAGATATTTCAGGATCAGCCCTTCTGTTCCATATCATTAGGTTTTGTTTTACCTAAGCCTACTCGAAAGCCCCTTTTAATTGCAGTTGTATCTGCAAATATTTATTATATGATAGGCTTTTATAGCAGGTTTAGCCCAACTAGCTTCCATAATTGCTAGGAAATGAAGTTCCTCTCCTGAGTATCCCCAAAGAAGGGGATGCTCTCTACCAAACAGACATCCCTTGCCAAAGACCAGAAAGGACTGTGATTGAAGAAGCTTCTAATTGTACATGACATCCTCTGTCCTCAGGGCCACTTTGCCCCACTACCAAGGAAGCAAAGGATCTTTCTACAGCAACATTCAGTAGGGTAGCTTGTGCAGTCCAGTGTGGATTCGGGTGTTAGCTCCTATGGGTTCATGCCATTGCAATAGGGGAGTTTGGCCCACTGTAATACACCCTGTAGGTTTCTCCTTTATGTGAGTGCTAAGATTAAGATAGTGCACTTATATATGTCTTCATTTTCTAAGCATATCAAACATTGCTATGGCTTAACTGGAAAATGTCAAGACCCTACAGACTCTTAGGGTCCTGATTGGTGGTACTATTTTAGGAAATTC
This sequence comes from Mus pahari, assembly GCF_900095145.1. Lineage (NCBI taxonomy): Eukaryota > Metazoa > Chordata > Mammalia > Rodentia > Muridae > Mus > Mus pahari. The sequence goes on along the minus strand of NC_034605.1, from coordinate 2,792,468 downwards.
TAGAACTCTGGGAGGTGGAGCTTAGCTGAGGGAGGTCATTGGCTTAATGTTATATGTCCTTGATAACTCTGTTACCCTAGCACCATGTCAGCTCTCTGTACCCAACTGTTAAATGGTGAAGATAAAATCCCTCCACTAAGTTGTGTCTGTCGGGTATATTGGTCACAGATATGCAAAGGTAACTAATCCTGCATGTTCGGCACTAGTATCTTGCTTCAGGGGATATAGACCCTTTTTAGAATCTAATAACCATTGTAAACCAGTCCCCTAATAAAACCACACATATACAATCAGATCTGGCCCTGGGTAAACAGAGTTACAAGGACACAGTGTTACTCGATGTGGCCTCCTAACTCCCCAGCTATAATCCTCCTCAGAGGTCCAGACTCTCTCAGCTTGACTGGAAAGCTCAAAGTAAGTTCCTGTCAATAGTTGAAGCTGATCTTGGTGGTCTGGAAGGATCTTCCCTGGGACTGTACTCACTTTGGTTTTGTGAGTATCATATTTTTTTCTTTGACATCTTGACATATAGCTCTCAGCAGTTGCAGAGAATGAATATTGATTAGTGGTTTTTTTTTTAAAGATTTTATTTACTTTTTTTTATATGTGTATACTGTTGCTATCTTCAGACACACACCAGAAGAGTGCATCGGATCCCATTACAGATGGTTGTGAGCCACCCTGGGGTTGCTGGGAATTGAATTCACTACCTCTGGAAGAGCAGTCAGTGCTCTTAACCAATGAGCTGTCTCTCCAGCCCTTATTAGTGTTTCTTTGAAGTATTAGGTAAGGAGCTAGCAAAATGTCTCAGCATTTGTTGCTCTGCAGAGGACTAGAGTTTGGTTTTTAGCACCCATGATAAGCAGCTAACAACAGCTTCTAACTCCCGCTCCAGGGAATCCGATGCCCTCTTTGACATCCATGGCATTCCCAACACACACACACACACACACACACACACACACACTACAATAAATCTTTGGGATTACTGAATAAGAATCTGTAACTAGGTAAGGGTGCCTTAGTGATCCAGATGCTATGTTATAACAAGGTACAGCAGAAAAAAATGATGCCCAGTGTCAGTGCATGTGATTCTGTAGACAACAATGGCCAGTAAAGTTCCTGCTTCTTGCCTGTGGATGGTTCTCTTTCTTGGTGTGTCCTACCACAGCAAGGAGAGCACATAGAGGAAGTCTTTCGGTTATCCTCTCTCAACCAGCCATTGGCAAAGACAACAGTATTATCTTGCTTCCTTCCTCCACAATACCTGGAGGAGGGAAATTTTCAGAGTAAAATCACAGTGCTCCTGGAGAAGAAGACTGTAAGGAATAGACTGGCAATAGGCGCTTAACCACATGTGCCTTGAACCACAGTTCATATTAGACATAGAAGATGTATTGGAATATCTTAACATTGTTACAGATGCCATGTAGAGCTTTGAAGAGTTCCAAGGTGCAGGTATGACATGTATCTGGGTATGTCTGAACAGTGGGGTATCTAGGCTCTTCCAGTAATGGGACACAATACAGCACCTCGAGTTGGTCTTAAAGGAAGACATGCCGTATTTCTTGGCTTCTGCTTAATAAGAACTTGATAAGCTCATGGTTGGTGGTTTTCTTTTGGTACCACTCACTTTCCGCAGAAGGCACCTTCAGGTTGATTTCATGACTATGTCAGATTCCAAGAGGGTAGGCAAGGACTCCCTTTTTCCTTGGTGATAGAGCTCTGAAGCCCAGGCAGAGAATAAATGAGCTACAGTCATTTTAGTTACATCCTGTAAGGTGTTCAGATGTCAGCTAGATGTCAGTAGCATACTCTTGTGATGTCAGCATCTGGGGAGTAAAAGCAAGAGAATTGGGAGTCCGGGCTTCCCTGAGCTACTTAGAAAGTTTTAGGCCAGTCTTTACATGATAAGATACTGTCTAATAATTATCTGGGTATGATTTTCTATATAACATGGCTATGAGTAGAAAAACACTAACTTTGAATTTAACATCAGGGATATTTTAACCCACTTATGAGCCCATCTTGTCTGGCTGTGTACATCACTAGTACTGGGGTAGAGCCACCTAGCCTTTGTCGTCTTTAGATCTCTAACACCAGGGTCAGTTCCTAGACATAGAAAGCACCACAGGAATGACAGTCATTGGCCCTAATGATCACACACTGGAGGCCGTTGGTCTCATGAGCTCTGCCAGCCGTTGGAGTTCATGGAATGAAGCAGTCATTGAGGACAGAGAGCATTGGGTAGTGGGAAGGGAAGTACTGTTCAAAGTCTGCGTAGAAGACTGGAGAAGATTAAGAAGGAAAGACGAAACATCTGGCTAAGTATGTCATGGTATTTGGAGGATTCTCCCTGGGAAGGTCCTATGGCCCAAGATGGTAAGGATAGTGCAAATTGGCACTAGGTTGAAACAGGGTTAACATCCAAACTTGCAGCTTTGGAAATGACTTAGTGAGTAAAGTGCCTGTTATCTAAACTAGGAGCCTAAGCTTGGGTTTCCATAGTACCCATAGAAAAGCCAGGCATGATGAGGCATGCCCATAATCCTGGTTCTGGTAAAATGGATACAGGTGGACTCCTGGAGTTCACTGCCTATTCAGACCAACCAACTGATGGTAACCTCCAGGTTCAGCAATAGAACCTGTCTCAAAAGGGAAGGTGGCAAGCAACTGAGGCAGATGAATGAGGTCCACCTCTGGCCTCTGCATGGATGAACACACACCAACATGATCATGTAAGCATGTATACATCATACAAAAAACACACTCACATAAAACACATGGATCTTAATCTCAGACTCTTGCAACTTCAGTGTTCTTGTTGATCCACTATGTATAGCCCTCTATCCAGCCACTATCTGAAGAGTTTACATAGCTATGGAGCAAGCTGAGACCAATAAGCATGCTGTAGAAAACACAGCTTTCTCAGGGGATCACACCAAGACCCCTATTCTTCTCCATTAGAGTGGAAAAGATGCTAGCTCTCCCAATTTCTGAAACACTGCCCTATTATTTTTAATCGATCAGCCTGTCACACTGAGATATTAGATTACAGCAAAAAAAAGGCCAAGACAGACCACATCACCACATTTTCTTCTCTCTGCACAGCACATAAACATCGCTCATTTTGCCAGTGCAGCTGCTTGTTAAAGTGCCTCTCTCTGGGTCTCCTCACTCATTTCTCTGTTATCCATCATGTGGAAGGAGAAATCATTTTTCTGTCAAGGCCCTTCATCTACTCTGAGCACACTTGATGGGTCCCGACCCTGCCAGGGACCTTGCTCTTATACTGAGGATTTACAGGAAGCACCTTTGCCCGCAGAGCTTAAGCTGCCGAGAAAGATAAGACAGTGTATGCTGGTGCCCAGTGCAGTGGGCTTCACCCAGCCAAGATAGGACAAATGCCGAGGAGATAATTTTCCTTTCTCGAGATGTGCATGAATGTCTTGTGGAGCAAGCTCTCACCTCAGGGAGATTGATGACTGTTCCCTAAATTACGCTCAGAGCTTCATCAGGCTGCGGAGGAACATGCTGGATTTCTGCTGAGATGAAAACTGAGAAATATCCTAGGGACATTCACACTGCTCAAACTGAAGAAATCAGGTAGATCAAAGGCAATGAAAGCAATGTGAACAGGCTCAGCCAGGCTTGGCCATGACCTCTGACCTGTCTGTCTGCTTAGAAGACCGGCATAGGCAAAAATGCAAGAATCCCCTTGCTTTTTCTATGGCCTCCCACTCTTCTCTCCTTCGAACTAGGTCACATAAATATTGATGTTCCTGTGTGTGTGTGTGTACAACTTAATTATCTCTTAAGAAAGGAGCGAAGAATGCTTCATTTGCATTCAGGTAGCTTCGTTTCCTCACACAAAGGCATTTTCTAGCCAAGCCAGTCCCAGCAGTTGACATCTGGCTCCTCATGGAATGCATATGTTTCAGGGAAGGAACAAGAGACCAAGCATGTAAGGCAAAGATTGCAGCATAATCGCAGGGCCCCAGCCCAGGCCGCAGTATTGCAACAGTGACTCTCACTCTTGGCACCAGGAAGGTACCAGCCAGTGACCATCTTATAAAACCCTGAACTGTAATTAGTAGGGCCCATCACGTCTTTCAGACCACCTTGACACCCCCATCTATATTATGTCTATAGAAATGTAGAACTGGGCTCTAAGTTAGTGGTAAAGGCCTGGAATCCTGACCACTAGGGAGACTGGGGCAGGAGGATTGCAAGTTCAAGGCCAGCCTGAGTAACTTAGAACCTGTCTGCTCCTGGGCGCAGATGCAAACCGGAAGGATCTTGTGACCCCCAACTTGGCATGGGTTCCTGCATCCCCTGGGCCCAAGGAGGGTCCCAGTTAGGCCAGGGATTGAGGCCGTAGTGGTGGACTCACCTGTGAGCCTAGGTGTGTCAGAACTCCTCGGGAGCCGGGCTGTCTCTGGGTGTGATTGGGTAGCGAGGGCTGGAGCACAGGGTCCACTTCCGGGCACAGGTGTGAACTGTAGAACCTATCTGGTAAGCAAAAGCCTTTTAAGGGCTAAAGGTAGCTTACTGTTAGAACTGTGAGGACCTAGGTTTACGTGAGAACCTAGATTTGGTCCCCAATACAGAAGGACGGAAGGAAATGAGGGCGGAGGGAGAGGAAAGACAGGAAGGAAGGGGAAGGGAAGGAAGAAATTCTATCTCCAAGGAAAAGCATCAGAGACTTCACAACCCATGCGCATTCACCCAGTTAAGAGAGGATCCGAATGGACTTTTAAAAAGTAAGTGTCCATATACTGACTCCCAGTAAGACCCATGGCCGACCCTGCAAGGTCATAGGGCATGTGTAGCAACAAATAAGCACGTTCCCTCGCCTAGAAAATGATCTACAGGAAATGAGCTAAAGCCAAGAGCTCTCTGTGTAGACGTGAGTTCAGGACAGTGGAGATGGGCAGCCTTGAACGTGTTTATATGACCTCCATGGGTCTGCAGGTGACCCTTCTCAGTCAAGAGAAACATGACTGGCATATAGTTCTCATTCTTATTGGGTCAGGGTGGCCTGAGCTGACCAGTTCATTCCTGCTTTAAAGATCAATAACAATCACCCGGGTTCTCCTCCTGTCGTCTTGGTATTGGCCCTTTTGGCTCATCAGGCAACACTTGTTTAAAATAATCCCTGAGTTTGCTTTGGGTTGGTTTATTGGTGGCATCTTGGTGTGCCTGTGTTCCAAGGACTTGCAGAAAGGCTCCCTGGCTCCTCTGTCCTTCATAAGATGTGGGTCCTGTGTGTGCTAAATGCTATCTGTGGCTTGAGAGCCCCAGTAGTATCTGCTGCAAATCCTGTTTGGTCAGACTTGACCTTTGTGAGCATGGGAAGCCCTCTCCTCTGCTCAGGGCAGGAACCAGACTAGTCTCTTATGCAAGATGGTTTAACCCTATCTCCTCAAAGTATTCTGACTTCAGGCAGTGGGTGCAAGGCATGCAAAGCAGCAAGGAGAACATGCCATGGCCATGCATTTGAGGTTCAGAATCTGTAGATTTTGGATGACAATGGATGCAACTCCCTGTCAGTGACTGGGCAGAGTAATCCATAGCCCCCATGCTAGGGAGCATACCAAGGATGGAGAAGGGGGAAGAGAATGTGGAGAAGGGTGCAGAGGTGACTCTATTCCTGCCCTGGCCTTAGAGGCACTTGCTGCCTGCTGGAAGCCACAGACAGCAGACATAAATGGCAATCTAGTCTTGCTGGCTGTCATGAGGTGGGAAGCCAGTGCTGCAGTGGATCTTGGGAGTGAGCCAGGAAAGGCCTGAGGCTGCCTCACTGGATAAGTGACAGCCACCTAACATTGGAAACTAGATAGAGATGTGCCAGGAAAGCCATTCCAGGCTGCCTTTAAACAGGGTCTCTAAACCCACATAGATGGATGGTTTATCCCCTCAAGGTCCAGTTTTCTAAGAATCTGATAGAATGGTGTGGTGGTCTATGCCAGCTATTCCAGTGATGCAGAGGTAGGAGGGTTACAACTTTGAGGCTAGCCTCAGCTACATCCTAAGGTCCTTTCTCAACCTCAACCTAAATACACAGAATAATCAAAAGAGGTCTTTATTGTGTTTTGAAGCATTTATTCCTGGGAATGTATAGAAGTAGAAAAGCAGTGATGCATATAGGAAGAAATGAATAAAACAAATATAAGCAAGAGGAGAAAAGGTCAGACTGCTACGCAGTCACAGAACAGCAAGTGCCTAAGCAGAGTTTGTGACAAAGAGCAGTGTGGGCAGAGATGGGAGTGGGGAAGGCATTAGCTCACACCACCACAGCTGCAATATCCTGGTGCAGATATGTAGGAGCATCTAATGCAACTCCAAATAACATGGTCCTCATGAGGCCGGCTGGTCCAGATTCTTGTCTCTTGGCCATGTGCTAGGGGGCCAGAATCGTGTTCTTGTCCTCCACAAGTGCATTGTGGGAGCTTAGGGGCACATGACGGGGGCGGGACATAGTGGGATGTATATCAAGAACCCATGGGCCATGGGATGCAGAGTCCCACACATTCCCCCAGACAGGACTGCTGATCTGCAGAGATGCCCTATCATCAGATCTAGAAAGAAAGGAGGGTAGGAGTGGGGGAGAGTAGGAGACATGCAGAGAAAAAAAGAGAGAGTGGGGGGAGGGGGAGGAGCGAACAGAGAAGAGACTTGAGAGGGAGATAGGGGAAGGGAGGAGAGGGGAGGAGAGAGGAGAGGAAAGGAGAAAGAAATGGAGGGAGGAGGAAGGAAGCCAGAACGGCAGAAAGATCTCACCCATCTAGATACACGGCTCTCACTTGGAACTCCTCCAGGCTGCAGCATCCTTGGTTGGCACTGGAAGTTAATCGCCTCCACACTGGATGTCTGCATCCCTTGGTGCTTAGAACTGAAACATGTTCTTGGTGGGGACTAACGTTCATTGGCAGAATTTTCACCGCCTTCCCTAACTCGGTGTTACTGACCGTGGGAAGCCCTCCTCACTCCTCTTTGTCTGTGTTGAGCCTGTCCCTCCGCTAGCATGAGTTGTGTTTGGCTGGTCTAGAGTGGTCTCCAGGCCGCTCTGATAATTTTCTCGACTTCCTCAAGATGGTGTCCACATGTCCTCGGAAGATTCAAAACGTTGACCACAGATGGGTTAAGATGCTCAGAGTGGTTTCCCGTCCTACTTCTCCAAGTCCTGGTCTTCAGTTCTAGCGGTGCAGAACCTTCAGAAATATGATAAGATGAATGGAGCTCATGTTCCTTAACACGCCCCACCACCCCATTCATTCAATAAAGCTTGCTAAATTTCTGCCAAAGGTCAGTCAAGACAGAAAGACGGGCAGTGGTCCAAAGGAGTCCAAAGGATGCTCATTCTTGGTTGAAGCTGCTGCTGCTGCTGCTTTTTAGAGACACACTGGGCCTTGGTGGCCTCATGTGGCTTGGCTGCTTCGCAGATAGAGGGGAGGGGGAGTGTGGTTTCAGTCATTTCTGTATAATAGTTTTTATTCTTTCTTTGATATTTGCCTATGTGTATATAATATATTCTGATTATATTTACATCTGGATATACCCTCAGCCCATCCCCCTCCCAACTTGACATCCTCTTCCATTTCTGAAAGGAAATAAACCACAGATTCCAATTAGTGCCACCCTTATGTACATCACTCTGGGGCCAACCAGGGGAACATGGGCAACCTGCCTATGGCCATGCTGCAATAGAAAGAGTAAGCCCCTTCTCCCAGTAGCCATTAACCTCTGACAGGATAGCTCTTCATCTAGCTGTGCAGCTTTGGAAGCCCCTCCCACGTCTGTGCTGGAATTTTGACTGACTTGGTTTTGTGCAGGTAACCACAGCCACCAGGAGTTCAAAGATGTACTGGCCATCCAATGTTCAGAGACAGACTTTCACAGTGCTCCTCCTTGGCCTCTGGCTCCCACATTCCCTCTGCCCTCTCTTGCATGGGTGTTCCCTGTTGGCTCAGATTTAGGAGTTACCAGTATCAAGTGGATCTTTCCGCCTCTGGTCAGATGGTGAAATAACCCACTCATCTCATGGCCAGAAAACAAAAGGAAGGAGAGGAAAACAGGCTCCCACACACCCAACCCAAGGACAGGCTTAGAGGCCTGCCACCGAAAGTTCCTACCCCTGCCCAGAAGCCCCTCCCTGAAGCAAGCTATGGGCACATGCACACAGCCACAGCATCTTGCCAACAATCACTCTGAAGGCAAAGTTGGACTCTGCTATCACAGAGAAGCATGAACTTTTCCCGTGGAAACATTTCTCTCCTCAGAGCCTTTCCACACGGGCTAGACCAACGCAGAAAAGTCTTAGTTGTCATCCAGTTGGTATGCTTTTTTTTTTTTTTTTTTTTTTTCTCAGCCTCTTAGAAACACCTTTCCAGGTACTTAGAAAACTCGTTGGGTCTATCACCCTGGTCCCAAGTACTTCGCCTAGAGGGCATGCCAGAACTTCTGCCTCATCCCACCAGAGTCCTGTCATGGGAAACTTTTTCTTCTTTGTGTTATTTTACAGCTCTTCATAGGAGCATCACGCTGAACTCTGACAATATGACATGATTGTATTGGAATTTTGATCAATATACACAGAGATCCATTTTTTCACAATCCTGTTCTCCCAGACAGGTTGATAATGTCTGTAGCCATCTCCCTCAATCTTTCCTTGAGAAAGATAGATGAAGAACAGAAGTCAATTTATAACTACAGGGACCTGCGAGTTTGTTCTTCCTTCCTTCTCTCCCTCTCCCTCTCCCTCTCCCTCTCCCTCTCCCTCTCCCTCCCTGTCTCCACCTCCCTCTCCCCC
>NC_034605.1:2746965-2783618 GCF_900095145.1 Mus pahari | reverse complement strand
CTCCCTCTCTCTCTGGGTTAAAAAATGGGGTCACGCATTTGCTCAGGGCTAGGGCCGCTGGGCAAGGTGGACACAGGGAGTTTTGACTGTGTGCCCCCCATGGGAACCGCTAGGTGGGTGTCAGGCTGTGAGAAGCCGCAGGACCCTGCCCCAGGGGTGGGAAAAGGTCTGGGTTACCCACAGAACTGCCTGGAATCGGGCTCAGACTCAGGTACCACAAATGCCGCTGGGTACAGCGGAAGAGCTGGTTCTGGGGTCTCTGGGCCGCATGGCGCCCAGGGACATCAGGTTCTCAGTCCTGGACATTGCAGACACCGCTGGATGTCTCAGAAGAGCTGAGAACCCATGGAGGCCCCGCAGACAGACTCTGGCCCCGGGGGCCAAAGGGAAAAGGGCAGGAAGGAGAGAGCTCCAGCCAGTTACCATGGGGACAAGAGTCCTTGGCTGGTTCGGTGTGTAGGTTGGTTTGGTGGAAGCTGTGGCTTGAGTGCAGGGAGGCCTCTGGCGGGAGGTTAGACACAGGGCTAGTTAGCTTGGGGCATTGCCTATGTGACTGATGGCCACACACCTCTCTGCTGGGGGTAGTGGGGAGGCTGTAGCTGCGACAGGATCCAGAGGCCCAGGAGTCTTGGCTGAACACCTGCCATACCTTATGGTTACAGGTCTATGCTCGACCAGGGACCAGGTTGACCAGTTCACCGTCCCTTATTGATTGATTGATTGATTGATTGATTTATACCAGCTCACCACCCCTTATTTACTTATTTACTTATTTATTTATTTAGGTCAGTTATATGACCTCTTCTCTAGCTCTGTTTCCAGACCTATCATGTACAAAATCATGACACTCTGACTTCAGAGGCAGATAGATCAAGTAAGGGCACATGTTTGGTACATCCCCATCTTTACAGTGCCACCCATTGCTGGATATCTAAAGGTTGATATGATTTAACTCAAAAGGACAGACAGACAGACAGACAGACAGACAGACAGACAGACAGACAGACAGAAAAAGAAAGAAAGAAAGAAAGAAAGAAAGAAAGAAAGAAAGAAAGAAAGAAAGAAAGAAAGAAAGAAAGAAAGAAACAAAAAGGGAGGGAGAGAGAGAGACAGAGAGAGAGACAGAGAGAAGAGAGACAGAAAGACAGAGACAGAGAGAGACTTAAAGTTCTCCTTCTGTCCATTAAGCTACACAACTGTTCATGCATTTACCTTCCTCATCTGTAAATGGAAAAGCATTTCTCCTTATAAATATCCATCAAATGAGGCAGAGTGTGTGTAAGACGTGAGTGTTAATCCTCATTGTCTACTTAATTATGTAGGAATCACCTCGTAATCTCATCTTTGAGGGGTATCTGCTAGGATGCTTTAACTGAGAAGGAAAAACTCACCCTAATGGGGGCAACACTGTTCCGTGGGCTGCAGCAACAAACTGACTAATGGGAGGAAGCCGAGTCACAAAATAACCACCCATCTCATGTTCCTATTGCCCCACCATGATGGACTGTACTCTCAAACCAGGAGCCAAAATGAACCCTTCCTTCTTTCCTCTCATCACTGTTTTGTCCCAGCAACAAAAGAGTTTCTAGTCTTAGTGCTTGATTAATGGTCAGTGGATGATGGCTATCGTTTATAACTTCTACAAGACATACATACTCAGCATGCTTAATTTACTATAGAAAACTAAATGTTCCATCTGTTCCATTTAAGTGAGACTGGACTAAGGGACTGTAGAAAGCAAGACTCAGTCCTGCCTTACTTATTGCTATATAATGAACAGTGTGCACAATTTAATTGTTCCATATCTCTCTGTAGAACTGGATCAAAATGGCCTTAGTTCTTCTAGGCCAGTTCCTCACATTCATACCCAGGTTTTGCAACTATCTGTGGCCCTAAGACCATCTTCTCTCTAGGAGTCAGTTTCCTAGTGTCTTAGAGAGGAGTAATGAGTTCTGGCCCTAGGATAAAATTCTTTGACTGTGAAGTCTACTTCAATCAAACTCTAAGTGTTTGACTCAAGGTCTCAGGCTGGGAACAGTTCCTGTCACCTATGAATTCTGTCACCAGTGGGATGCTTAGCTTCTGACAGAACTACATAGAGGGAACATAATGCATGGAACATATTGTCAGACACTAGGCATATGGGAGCTTGGGTGATATTTGGTTGACAGTTCCCCAGGTTCATTTCATTTGCCTGGGAGAAGATTGTTTCTATTCTATTGACCATTAGGGTGCTTTGCCACAAAAATGAAAATAAGTAAAAAGATTACTGTGCTCAGAAAAACATAGTTGTAATTGCAATTTTACTCATTTTAAAATGTTCAGCCCTATTTAGGGGTGGGGTGCTAGAATCAAACCCAGGGAACTCATTCATGCTAGGTGCAAGTAGTCTACCATTGGCCTATACCCCTAGTGATGTCATATGACTATTCAAGTGTGTGTTATGACAACATGCACAAGTATGTATACTTGCACATATACTTACATGCATAAATGTTTTAATGAAGCATTTTCTGTTTATCAGAGCACAGTTGAGAAATGTTGAGTGCTAGTACAGGACACCAAAGAGCCATTGCACGCTACTATAATCACAGCCCTGGGGAGGTTGAGGTAGAAGGATCATGAGTTCAAGACCACAGTGAGGGCCTTTCCCCAAACCCCATAGAAACACCATTTATGACATAGTATCTGTTCCCCTGGAACTTATCAGCAGAGTGAACATTTAAACATTGGAACCACAGTCATAAAATATAATCTTTCACAATTTCTTGAAAAGACCCAAAAAAGAGATGAGATTTGAGCTGGCTCTTAAAGAATGGAACTTGTTTAGAGAGAAGTGAGCAGGGTAAGGATGGTCGTCTGAGAAAGGTGAAGGCGTCTGAGGAGCCATTCCTCCAACAAGCTTTTGGTGAGGTTTGTACCAGGCTGTACAGGATTGCAAAACGGAGCAGGGTAGGATTGCTGCCTTTGGGGAACACAGAGTCTAGCCAGAGATGGTGAGTCCTAGATACAAACCAAGACAGGAGCTACGACAGAAAAGCCTGGGAAGCTGAAGAGCACAAAGGAGAGATGTAGTACCTTGCATGGAACATTCTAAAATGAGTAAAATTGCATGGGGTGGAGGCAGGAAAGACATCACCAGACAAGGGACACACACATAGAACTTTGCAACTGGGCAGGTCAGTCCTGAGGTCTGGAAAAAAATAATAGCATTCCCAGCACAGAAAATGAGGTAGGGGGAAAAAAATCTAGATTAAGGTTGAAATGTAGCTGCTCTAGACCAGCTCTAAATTAACCATTCATGTCTAGTTTTTAATGCTTTGACTTCATGATGAGTTTAATGTTGACCATCTGTTCTCCTGTCCCCAACTACAGTGTAATACCATATCAGTGGGCGCTCTGGCTATTTTCTTCTATGCCTAGGAATAGTGGATACTCAGCATTTGAGGATGGCCAGAGGAGTGCCCGACCAACAGTCATGTATCTTCTGACCCCCCCCCCCACAAAGGAGCCTGTGCTGAGGCAAGATAGGTATGACACAGGAGAGGGAGTCTGTGGACAGTGGTGGTCACAGCCTGTGTTCAGTATGGGTCAGAAGGCAAGAAAAGGGGGTCTGCTAATACAGCAGATGGAGAACAGGTCAATGAAAAGAGAACATTGTTACTCATGTGAGGACTTTCTGGCACATTCGGAGAGACAAACCCCCTTGGTATTCTTCTTGGCCATCCCCAGTCTTTCTACTTATGAGGTAATTTGAATTCTAGTATCCCATCCAAACATGTGCATGCTATGGATGTCAGGCAATCTTCTGGAGACCTTTACAGAAAGTGGGGGTCAGAAGTGGAAGTGACAAGGCTAGGGACAGGATGGACCTTGAAAGGCCCTCCCCTAGTGACCTGCCTCCTATAGCCACCTCCTACGTGCCCATTCAGCTACAAATTCCTCAATCAATGAACCTGATGATACAGTTAACTCCTTAACGATCCACCCACCTGTCAATTGAGCCACCATCTTAGGAACAAGCCTTCAACATAGGAACCTCTTGGGGAATATATTGATCTTGTTGCTATGGCCAAATAGCTGACAAGAAGCCATTAAAGGAGGATGGGTTTGTTTGGGCTTACAATTTGGAAAAGGTATTGGTGACAAGGGAGTGAGTAGGTAGTCATATTATATTTCAGTCAGGAAGCAAAGAGCCAGAGAGGAAATAAGGCCAGACTATAAAACTTCAAGACCCAACCCCAGTGGGCCACTTCCCTCAATGAAGCTCTATCCCCTAAAGGTACCAGAACTTCCCAAATGGTGCCACCAGCTGGGAGCCAACTGTTCAAAGATACGCATCTCTGGGGACATTTTATATTCAAATCACTGCAGGGAGACCCTGTTATACCCAGAAAACACAATCTATAAAACTTTGTCATTCCCTTAAATATTAAGAGAGAAGCTCTCATATAAAATGTTCTTACCACAAGAATGTAAACTACATTTTTAAAAAATTTAAGTCACTCCCTGCATGGGCAAGCATGGGCATGGCTGGTTCTGTTCCCCCACCTCTTCTCATCCCTACTTCTTTCTGTCCTCTCAGTGGCTCATCTCTGGTTCAAAAGGTATATTGAGCAACAGCGACTCTAAAGTACATAATTTAAGGGATATAAGAGGTAATCCAAAACACAAGTAGGCTGTGGAAACAAAGAGACAGGGAAGTAACTACTGGCCATGACTTGGACATCCCTTTAGCAGACATTCTCTTTTCCAGGTATGTAGATCCATGACCAAGCATAAACAGTCCAAAGAATATAACTTAATGTAGGATAATGACCACGTTGCACTCATGGATATCTTGATGGGAGCTTCTATGTTATTATAGCATTTCAGTTTCCAAGAAAAATTTCATGCTGCCAGATCAGCCACAGCTGGCCACTCATTGCTGATTTTCACATTCACTTATATAAACATCTTTCTCCATGGAAAACCACGCTTTAGTCTCCACAAAGTCAGACCATTTTCCCGCAGAGGTAGGCTCGCGAATTAGGTTCTTCTAGCCTGGAGTATTACTGTTCTAGCACCTCCTGCAAGTGGGGTGTCCAGGAAGGGTCATGTTGGGTGATATTAATAGGGCAGTGGTAAGCTCTCCTGTATGTTGAACCTTTGTCTCTGCTTCCAAGCCCAGCCGTAGAAGTTCCGCAGCCAACAAGGCAGCCATGTCCTTGTGTCCAAGTATCTATCTGGCATACCCTCCGGGTACACCCAGACCTTGACAATCTAGAAACAAAGAGAAAGTCACTCTCTAGATACATGTGGACAGATCAGAGCTCTGCCCAGAGAGGATATGACATCATAGAGCCCTGTCCCCTGCAGCAACTGCTTGTTATCAGGTCCCTTGCCAGAGAGAAGTCAGAACTTAATCTTACAGACTGTTCAAGGGTGTGGCAGAGCCGAGCAAAGGGCAGCCCAGACAAAGTGCACAACATTCTATTAGTCCTGATACAGTAAGTGTTCTATATGCAGGAAATTAGCCTGCAGCATCTTGGTGAACACACCCCAGAAGGAATGAGATGGGGGTGGAAAGGTAGAGTCACATTCTAGAGTGCTTCTTCTAGGTGAAGGTATGGAATACAGGCCAACTGACCTACAGAGAGAGTTTAAAAACTGAAGTATGAGGTTCAGTTCTCAAGTATGAGGTATGGGGTTCAGTTCTCAAGTCTTCTCCTTTACTGACGAAGGGCAAGAGGAAAGAACATAGAGCCGGAGTCAGAGGGGTCAGGCTTGAGTTCTGACCTTGTATACTGCTAACTGGTTCACTTTAAAATGTACGTGCCAGGGGGCTGGAGAGATGGCTCAGCAGTTAAGAGCACCGACAGCTCTCCCAGAGGCCCTGAGTTCAATTCCCAGCAACCACAAGGTGGCTCACAGCCATCCATAATAGGATCTGATGTCCTCTTCTGATGTGTCTGAAGACAGCGACAATGCACTCACATGAATAAAATAAATAATTTTTTCAAAAAAAATGTACATGCTATGAGGACTATATTCTGGATGGTGTGATCTTTGGTATCCTGGACTTTGTTGCTACTGGGCTACAAACAGCCGTAGATATGGCGAGTTGAGGAGAGACATAGGGCTAGACTCTAATAGAACAGTTACCCAGGGGAAAACCAGCCTTCCTTCTAGGAACATAAGCCCAAGAGCCAAATTAACGAGGCCTAGGGCAGCAGACACCCATCTCCTCTCCATTCCTCCTTCAGCCACTCTGCTGTAGCCCTCATCCTCTGGCACCCACTGAGCTCCACAATGCTGTCCCTCTTCATTCCCATCAGCTTGTCCCAGATGGGCTGTACAAGGGCTGATGGAAGACATCTGGGAAGAGTGGCAGAGCCCAGTACAGCCTCTGGCGTTTGTCCACAGAAGTGCTAGGGTGCCGGGGTTACAGACGGGCAGGCTCCTGTGTCCATCTTTCATGCGGGTTCCAGAGATTCAAACTTAGGTCACCATGCTTGTGTGACAAGACTTTACTCCCTGAGGCATGTCCTCACTTTTCTCTTTCTTAATTTTAACTCAGACCCCAAGGTGGATTCATTTACTCAGAACACCTGCACGAACAGTCCTCTCTGCAACAAAAGGAAATAAAGCTAAGATGAAAGGAAATTGGAATATACATTAAGAATATTGGCATGAGAAGGAATCCTTCCTGAAAAATTTTTAGCATTTTTTTTCCTTAAAAAGAAAGGCAGATCATAAAACAAAACACGCTTGTTAACAAACAAAACACTCACATATCCAACATGTCAGCCTTTTCAAAGACAAGCTAACATTTTGCTCTGTTGGCTTTTCCTAATGCAAACATTTTATTTTTTTCCCCCCAAGTCCTCACTGTGGGAAACATTTCCATATCCATCTCTCTGTGGCCCCAGGGTTTCCCTGGGCAGTGAAGTATGCACTTGGTGGTTTCCGAGGCGCTGGCTCCTTCATTTTGCCTACCACAGCAGATCTTTACAAATGAAATTTTCCAGGCACCCCGCCTCTGAAACACACTCGTGAGTTAGATAATGAAGAATCTTCTCGGCCTTGACAACTGTCATCCCCCGGTCCCTTCCGTAGCCGGCCACAGCTGTGCCCCCAGTGACAGGAACAAATGAAAACTAGCTGGACCTTTATTGTGTTTGTTAGATACCAATAGCCTAATCCCTACAGACCTGCAGTCTATGAATGTCTGCTCATTTGTTCTCATTCAGCTGGTCTCTAGGCTGTTGCTATGTTTGGGATACTATTGAGCTATGTGGGAAGAAGGGGCTTGGCTTTGGGTCAGGCTTCAACCTGGGGTCAGGCCTCCCACAGTGGCTGCTGCGTTCTGGTCCCAGAAGCCAGACCGGCGTCATAGGATTTTGCTCTTGGCTCTCCTAAAGCCAAGTACTGCTTGCTTCTGCTCTGGGCTCACTTACTACCTTTCAGGTTGTGTGGTCCCTCCACCCCAGTCCCACCTGGGTTCCAGGCAAGTTACAGCCCTTTCTTAAGTGTTTTAACTGGAAGAGAGAACATGGTGCCACAGAACCATGTAGCTCAAAAACAATATATACACAGAAGTATATACTCATGTGGAAGTATTTACTGTTAGTAAAGGTAACATTAGAACTGAGGGCAAGACTGGAAAGAGAAAGCATGGCTTTCTAATTTTAGTTCATGTGTATTTTATTTATTACTTTCTCAGCTGCTAAGTATGAGTTCTCCCTCTGCACTACATGGTCAGCCCCAGAATCCACTGTGTCAATGACTGACTTGTAGTGGTTGAATTTAATTGATATGACAACTCTTGCCATGGTTGTCAAATGACCCTTGGTCTCTCCAGAGCTCTGACGTATTGCTAGCAGCATCTTAGTTGGACCATGAGGAGGTTGTCCGTGAAATGGCCCCAGTGGCGCCTTGGCTAAGGTATTATGATTCTACAGTGTGGTAACTTGAGCTGCCTCCTGTGAATGACTGATGCTTGCAATGGGCAAAATGGTAGCATTTCTGGTTCCTATTTGGTGGGCCGATAATGCACAGGTCAGGATGCATTCTAGCAATGTGATAACTGGGTTGTAAAATGTCCTCTCCTTCCTTTAGCAATTTCCTAAATAGAATGAACCTGAAGGCGTCCAGAAATGCCTGTACACTTTTGGTTGGTTCCTTTCACCGGCCTGTCAGCTGAGGGCCATCTTACAGGATTAACAATATCTATACATGGAATGTTGCCTGCGGATTCTCTAGGGTTCATAGGATTCCAGTTAATGCTGTGCAAAATGTTACAGAGGGTGGCAAGGTGGTTCAGTGGATAAAAGTGTTTGCTGTGTTTGCCTGGTGGCCTTAGTCCCACAGAAAGGCAGAAGGTAAGAAGCAGTACCAAAGTGTTGTCTTCTAACTACCGCTCTCACTGTGGCACATATGTGCCCTTACGAGCACACCATACCCACACACTAATAAATAAACATATGGTAGACTTATGGGTACATGTGTGTGCCTCTGGTCATGATGGGAGTTGATCTCTTTGTTGCTTAGGGAGTCACGGTTTTGCTCCTGTGGCATGTTAATGTATAGAGAGCATGGCTCCTTTGATGAGATTTAACTTCAGCACATTGAGTGTGGGTTCCCTTCATTTGACCTATGGCTCATGTACTCCTTCCAGACCCAGATAGACCTAGAACAGTGGCTGTGCCCACACTCACTTCTTACTCTCTCTTGTCTTACAGACTCTGTGGTTACCCTCCTTTTTACGATGAAAATGACTCGAAGCTGTTCGAACAGATCCTCAAGGCGGAATATGAGTTTGATTCCCCCTACTGGGACGACATCTCCGACTCTGGTGGGTGTTGCGTCCTCTTCATATCCTGACAACCAATCCAATGTAGATGGTCAAGTTCCCTGAGGCTCAGACTGGTCCTGAGGCATCTGTCATTTTCTACTAGGGTTGCTGTAATAAAATAACACAGGCTGTGTAACTTAAATACCAAACATTTATTTTGCCCGGTTCTGAAGGCTGGAAGTAGTGGATCAAGTCCACGGCATGTCTGATGAAGGCCTGCTTTCTAATTCATAGGCAGCTGTCTTCTTGGTATGTTTGCACATGAAGGGGGCGGAGTCAAGGCATTCTGGGTCTCTTTCATAAGAACACTCCAGTCTTTTGTGAGAGCCCAGCCTACAGTACCCTAAGCACTTCCCAGTGGTCCATTTCAGATGTCCTCATCATGGAGATAGGATCTCAACAAAAGAACTGTGGTCTCCACCAGCGTTCAGTCTGTGGTTGCTCCCATGGAAGCTTTGTGAGCTAGCTACATCTTTAGGCTTGACTTGGAGGACAGGCTTGCTATATAAAGCCAAGGGATGTGGACTCTCACAGCTACTCTTCCTGAAATGGGTGCTCAAGTAGTGAGGTATTATTAGCTAGCAGTGGATGGGTACCAAGTAGGAGCTGAGTGTTAGAAACCTGGACATAAGCTCACACACACACACACACCAATCCTCAGAATGGGCCAGGAAATGGGCATTTATATTTTTTATATGAGACTGATAATAGAAATGCAGGTCCCGGGGGTTGGTAAAATAACCTGCCTTAGTTCATGTAGTCAGTACCTAGCAGCTCTGGGACCGTCAACCCCAGTTTTCCTGGAGCCTACTTTTTTATGACAAGACTGTATTTGTGAAGTCACATGTCCTGGGTAAAACATACTTGCATAGAGCAGTCAAGGTTTGTGTGATGGGGCTTTCTTGGCTGAGGTCATGATTTTATTGTCTAGAGCCCACATTTGGGCCACAGTGCACCACAGTGGAATACTTTCAGAGAAGCTCATCAACCTTCCCAAAGGATAAAGACTAAAGGCAAGCCCAGGTGAGGTGACCAGGACCATAGAAGGAAGGAGGGAAGTGAACGGCCCTCTCTGCTAATCTGCTCACCCGGATCATTTTTATTATTCGTGTAATTTGCTCCTAATTGAAACCCCATTGCCCACTTCCTCCACCTTCTAAATCCTGCCATGCTGTACAGGGCACTAGGGTCCAAGCTGGCATATTGTATCAGCTTTAGGTTTTACAGCCCTGTCCCTCCCACTCTCACTGGCCTACTCTGAGCTTTGCCCAGTCCATGGTGACCAAGCCCCACGGCACATCTGGCTGTTGCTTTCTAGCTTCTAACTCTCTGGGATGTCAGCTCATGTATAATGCACATGCTCCTCTGGGGTGTTGCCAACATAGCAACATGACCTGGTGACTTCACAGCTCCTCAGTGAGCTTACTGGAACCAGGGATGTCTATAACACATTTAGGGGATGTCCCCGAAGCATCTCTAAGGCAGTGGTGAATGGAAGAGGCATGCAATTATAAAGATTATTTCCTTTATTCTCTAAACCAAAAGCATCATTAGTAGCTAACAGAAAAGACCTTAGAGCCAGAAGTCAGGGTCCCAGCCTGGCTCTGCCACCTCTCCATTCACTGGGTTCCCCTTGGAGTGCCAGTCTTGGCTCTGCTTTTAGCTGAGTACTGGTGTCTTTTGTGTTCAAGGAACAATAGGGGATGGTAAAAAGCCTGTTTCGTATTTTTAATGGTACACATGCTTTAAACACAAGGGTGTCCAATCATCCTATTTCAAGCCTCAAAGTGATTCTGTTCCCTCTTTCTCTTGGAACAGCAAAAGACTTCATTCGGAATCTGATGGAGAAAGACCCAAATAAAAGATACACCTGTGAGCAGGCAGCTCGACACCCATGGTAAGAAACATGGCCTTTGTGGGGGCCGTGCCTCCTGCCCCCAAAGCAGACTTTCTATGGACTCCTCTTATTCATGAAAGCACCCAGATGTTCACTCCATCTTCCCCTGGTGCATGTCCTCACCTCCCAAGCCAGTGTCCTCAGGATGCAGTCTCTGATACACCCAGAAGGATATAGAATGGCAGGTAGCTTTTCATCTTATAGACGATTCTGAGAATTGCTTTTGCCAAAGGAAAACGCCCAATGAGGCACTGGGATTGGACAGACTCTATTCCTTGGCGGTAGTCATCTGTAATTCCTCTTTCAGGTGACTTCTTTTTCCAGTTAGTGTTTCTTTAACTCTAACAGGACTCAATGATGCTCTTTGGTATCCCACACATTATCTGTGTGTGTCTATGTCATAAGGTTGGAGCCCAGGTTCACTGACAGCTTAGTGTGATGTTGGGTTTACGCTTGACTTGCTAAGTCTCAGCTCTCTCTCTTTAAAATTAAGAGTAGCATCGGTAATTTACTGACTTAGTTTAAGAGATAGGGGAGTTAGTGCACATGAAGAGAGTCATGGGTCCAGACAGAACAAACGTCTGCTTCATTACAGACCTGTGAGCATCCACCTGGTTCCCAAGTAGAAAAAGATATCCAGGGAGCTAGTCAGGTTTCTGTTGCTATAACAAAACACCTAAGATGAACGTTAGACAACAGAAGGTCTCTTGTGGCTCACAGTTTTAGAGGTTTCAGGTGGTGCCAATGTGGTGGGGCCTCTAGCAAGCAGTGGGAATCCACAGTGGAGCAAGAGGCCCACCTTGTGGTAGTCAGGAAACAAGAGAAGGAGATCAGTATGTCATAGTCTTTCCAAGGGCACCTCCATGACCTGAAAATCTCCAACCTCACAAGATTTCATCACCTCACAATAATGCCATGCTAAGGACCAAACTCTTTTTTTTTTTTTTTTTTTTAAAAAAACGTTGCCTTTTTTTTTTTAAGATTTATTTATTTATTATATGTAAGTACACTGTAGCTGTCTTCAGACACTCCAGAAAAGGGAGTCAGATCATGTTACAGATGGTTGTGAGCCACCATGTGGTTGCTGGGATTTGAACTCCGGACCTTCGGAAGAACAGTCGGGTGCTCTTACCCACTGAGCCATCTCACCAGCCCCAGGACCAAACTCTTAACACAGAAACCTTTGAATGTATTGAACATGTAAACTTTAGTGCCCAGTATAACAAACATAGAGACCGTTGGGGGAGGAGTCAGTGATAGATCCCTTCCCTAGAATGTACAAGGCTTTGGTTTTACTTCTCCAGCATAGCGCGGGCGCGGGTGCGCGCGCGCGCACACACACACACACTCACACACACAGTGTTAATTCAGGAGAAAGTTCTCCTAAGGAGCACTATAGAGAACTGTCCTGTATTTGGCCTGTCCTCTTCCACACACTTCCTCCAGGCCATTAACCCTCTGCAAGGGACCCACTTAGAAGCACTGTGGTAACCCAGTTTCACAGAATTTTAATTCAACACTCCTGCCCTGCTTTTGTTGAGTCTCTTTTGTGTTCCTGGAACTCTGGGGATGGCTTTAAAGTATTCACTCCTTTTTTTCTCTACAATAACCCTGGGAGGTAGGTTTTCTGTTCACTTCAGAGATAAGGAAATAGTAACTGAGTAAAGACACCACAGTCAGCTAATGGCAACAACAGGGCTCTAGCCAGAAAGGTCAGACTCCACAGTGAATGTTCGTCATTGTATAAAGATGATGGGCAGACGGCAGTAGGTAAGGAAGCAAGGGAAGTGTTTTCAGGAAAAGTGAACGGTTCTGATCGGATGTCATTGAGATGCTTCTGAGTAACCTCAGATAGCAGGTCCATTACATGATGACACTTAGTAACCTCGGATAGCAGGTCCATGTATATGATGACACTTAGTAACCTCAGATAGTGGGTCCTTGTATCTGATAATACTTAGCAACCTCAGATAGTGGGTCCACGTATAGGATAACACTTAGTGGGTCCATGAATATGATAACACAGTAATTTTCCTTTATGTCACACACAGTAGGCCTTTAAAGACATCAGACTTGTGAGATTATCTTACAGAGAAGGAGGGAACTGCCTGGCTCCTCCATGCTCCTCCAATAATCTATCCCCACTCTGTAGAAAGTATAGAAGGCAGCTTAAAGTCTGCTGTCTCCATTTCAAAAAATTTTTAAACTTGTTAAAGATTTGTTGTTTGTAATTATATGTATGTGTGTGGATCTGCATACAAGTGGAGGTGCTCATGGTAACCAGAAAGGGGGGGGGGCATCAGATCCCTGTAGAGCTGGATTTATAGGCGGTTATGATCCACCTGCTTTGGGTGCTGAGACCTGAACCCAGGTCCTCTGCAGGAGCAACGTATGCTCTTAATTACTGAACGCTCTCTCCAGCCCTTTAACACAGTTTTGTTAGCATATATTAATTGTGTGTAACAAATAGGCTTCATTATGACATTTCATATGTGTGCATAATGTACTGGGATCACATTATTCCTACTACTCGCCCCTTGTCCACGCCCCTCCCTCCCTCTGGCTCCTTCTTCACACTATTTCCCCTTCTATGGCTTTGGCTTTGTCACATACACAGGCATGTGCGTGCATATGAGTGTTTGTGTGTATGTGTGTGTATGTATGAGTGTATGAGAGAGGGGGGGAGAGCACTCGTTAACAAGTTTAATTAGGTTTGCTTACATAAGTGTGGGTGAGGAGTTATTTAAATGGGCACCTTACCACTAAAGAAAATGTCTCCCCATCCTCCAGCACTGTTTACTGCCTCTAGATCCTCAAGGAGGGGTGAGGCCTCCTGAGTTCCTCCCCTCTCTCTCATGGGGAAAGCTAGTCTCTCTTTTTTGGAAAAAAAAACAAGCCAAATCCTTTTTGGGACTTCAGGAGAGTAGAGTTGTCCCAACTGGATCCAGTGTCAAGCCATGTCTTTGACTGGAAGAGGGTTGCTGCCCAGCGCATGGGATGGGGCAGAGCTCCAAGCAAGACGAGTAACCTGGGCCCAGAATATTTCTAAACCCGAATGTCCAGGATTGAACCACAGCACTTGGTGTTTCTTGATATTGTAGAGTAAGAGGAGACAGGCAGGAAATGGATGGAGAAGCGAGGGTGAGGATTAGTGGGGAACCAGCCTGGCACCACCTCTTGTTCCTGGGCAGTTAAATTACTGAACCCTTTGGGCATCCTCCATAGAATCCAGGCCATATATGATAATGTATATCCTGAAGGGATTTTCATGGGATTAGTTAAGATAGTACATGTAACAGACAAGACCACCTGGCACTTAACATATCTGTGACCTATATGAACTCTTATTATTTTATTGGTGTCCTAAAAAATTTAACTTTGCCCTTTTGGCAATATGGCCTTGATGGGGTTTAGATGAGGTAAGGAGATTTTATTTATGTTGCCACCGCTGCTATTGCTATTTATATTTTCTGCTACTGAAAAGTTAATCTAGGGTTTCAAATGTGCTAGGCAAGCAACCTACCTTCAAACTCTACCCCTATTTTCATTAAAAAAAAAAAAAATGACTTAGTCTTTTCTGAGCTGCCCAGGCTGATCTTAAAATTGTAACCCACCTACATGATCCAAAGACTGCTTCGCCAGGTAGAATAGATTTACATTCATAAAGCTCTGTCTGGTTACAAGATAGCAGGTCAGGGAAGAAAAGCTAGGGTTTAGATGTGGGACGGGAAGTTGCAGAGCGGAGAGGAGGGAGGCTCTGGGAGAGGCTTGGGGTGGGAAGTGGGAAAGTATGGCTTACATGAGGTGAATCAGATTTGGGCAAGGTGAGCCAGCCATGATGAGATCCGGAGAGTCAGGGTAGGCACACACTGAAGAAGTATGGCACCCAGAAGAGAAGTCAAGCTAGGGCCAAAGATTTAAAGTCATCCTTAGCCGCTCGGGAGCTGTGCCGCCCAGGGTCTCCTTATCAGAAGGCCCGTGACAAGTTCTTCCTTCTTTACTGTATACTTAAACTTCTCAGGAGGCCAGACACCAGGAAATACTAGCCCGTGCATTTGATGCAGGCATCACCCAAGGCCCACATCTGCCTGCATCTGGGTGGTGCTTGTCTCCACCAGGTAAAATTGCCCAGGCAGGCAAAGCCAAATGAGTGTCCAGCTGGGAGCTGGCGGGAAGTGGAACTGCCTGCAGTGGAGCCTTACCAGCTCTGTGCTCTCAAAGCTGTACTCCTGACCCACTCCTTACCCCAGAGCTTCCTGTTATCCCAGACTTCTTCCCTCTTATCCAAGCCACCCAGGGTGAGGAGAGCCCTTGGGAAGTACACATGCTTTCCTAAACCTCACAGCAGGCCACACTCCAGATAGAACAGGGCTCTTGCTAGAGCAGTCCTTGAGGAAGCTAGTCAGTGCCATTTACCAGATATTTCTAAGCCCACTCCCATTTGGGGTTTCGCCTTTTTTCCTGCGGGTACCTTATAAGGAACATGCAAGTTGTTTGCTGATGGCCAGAGTGCAGGAAGTGGCAAACAGTAGGCTAGGAGTCCCTGCGTGTTTCACAGCAGCACGTGTGCAGCTCATTTCCAGGTCAGAGTGCCCTGAGTGTTTATCTCTGGCTTAATTGGCAAGCAAATGAAGGCAGTCAGCATGAGGGATATTTATTTTAAGGAATTAAGACAATTGTTTGTCTGTATAATGGTGGGGTCTAGGAAATCCAAACTGCACAGAGAGACCCAGTGAACTAGAATCTTAAGACAGACTCTCTTGCTTTTTGCCCCCAACCGATCCCTTCAACTGATGGATAAGGCCCACCCATGTGATGTAATTAATTCAAAGTCTACTAATATTATCTAAGAAATACTTTCACCAGAGCATAGAAACTAGCAAATGTTCAAATATTGGGGTGCCCTATCCCAGCCAACTTGACATGTAAAAGTCACCATCATATCCTTGAATATTGACTGAGACTCCATCTCTCTGTAAGCTCTCAAATACATTAACTCTGCTTGGCCATGGGAATTGGGAAGTAGTCCAAGAAACCATGGTTGGGAGGTACACCAGAAATCACCAAGCCCAGTTTGACCAATTGGCAAAACCAAAGAGAGGAAACATGTCTGAAACACACACACCTACACACACACACACCAGCATGAGAACTTGAGTTCAATCCCTCAAACTTGACACATCTCTGTCACAGCTTTATCTGCCTATAACCCCAGTGCTAAGAAAGTGAGGATAGGTACAGCCCAGAACTCACTGACCAGTTAGTCTAGTTGAGTTGGTAAGACCTGGGTCCAATGAGAGATGTTTCAAAAAATAAGGTGGAAAGTAAAGAAGACAGCTTTGTTGGCTCTGTCTTCTGTATACATGTGCACATGCTCATATACACAAAGTGATTGTTCTAGCTATGGAGGAGTTAGCTTGCCTAATACCAGTGAGTGGTGTGAACACATAGGATTTAACTGCTTCTGAATAGTATGATTTGAAGCTGGATTTGGAAACTGTTGGCCTTGAAAGATTATCAGATATAATCACGGAAATGTAAAATAACCACGGCAAAGCACTAGGTTCCAAAATAGAAGAGAGTCAGAAGTGAAATATCAGCAATGGAGGAGCATTCTAACATAAAATGAGAAATACTGGGACATTCATTAAACCCTGCAGTTTTTATTAGGACTTACTGATACACAGAGGTACTTCCCCCTTGCCCAACATAGAAAAGAGGAGCCCCACCAAGCTCCTAACGACTGACCTACAGAATCCACCAACACTGAGAAATGTTCCCCTAGTCAAACATAGTAGATTAAATGGCACACTTGGACTTCAGCCACTTTGAAGACTGCCTAACAGGACCACTGAGTCACCTGCTGTCAGCTAGATTCTGACCCATACACAGCACAGCTGAAGACTGTGGAAAGTGAGCAAAAACACCCAGCCCTTAAATAACTCAGAGTTAGCATTGTCCTGATATCTTGGCCTGTGACAACCCACCCAGGAGGCATGAGGAGCAGTGTGTAGACAGCAGGCCAAGGCTCAGGGAGTTGGGAACCAGGCAACTGACAAGCATGCAGCAGCCGAGTCTTTGAGTCACTCCGATCCCCACTTCCCCAAGCCGTCAGTTTGGAACCAGCTCTGTCTGGCAGCAGCAGCTCCTATCATTTCGGCCCAGTTGTTTCCAAGAAAGAGATGCCGCTGGTTTGTTGGAATTAACATCACTTTCTGAGACCAGAACTGTTAAAAATGGTACAGGAGGATGCTGATGGCAATACCTCAGCTTATAAAGTGCTTCTTGCTCAAGCTCGAGGACCTGCCAGGCAGATCCTGCCTAAAACCTCACTGCTGCAGAAAGAGACAGGGAGATCTCTGGAGCTTGGTGGCCAGCCTGTGCACCCTAATTGATAAGCCCAAGAACCAAGTAAGAGACCTTGACTTTCGAAAAAACAAAACCAAAAATAAAAGCTCCTTAGGAATTCTCCTCTGGCCTCCACATACATGCATGTGCGCGCGCATGCGTGTGCGCACACACACACACACACACACACACACACACACACACACGATGCACAGGAGCTCTGAAAGAATGAAGCCTTTGTTAAGATGCCTTGAGGACACAGAACCTGCCGCTTGCCTTTTGCATTTGCTCACTCACAGATGCTGTTTCTGTTTCGCTGATGTGTGCCTGGGGAAGGGAGGCAACTGGGAGATGCTCAAAGTGGAAACTTGGTTCATTTCAGTTCATCTCCGAGCATCCTTTGAGCCCTTCTGGGAAGAGAGGGGGATACACGTGGGGATGCAGGAGGAGGCTGCTTTGAGCTGGGATATTAGCCTGGCACAGACTCAGTCTAGTTTCTGGACTACAAACAGTTCTATAAGGAAAGAAAGACTGAGCAGGATGAGACTTGGTCTTAGAAACCCCAGAACTTAGTCTTATGGCCATTGACAGTGACACTCTGCAGTGGCGGACCTGCTTTAAGTCCAGGGCAGTCCAGACCTGGGGGTGGGGAGGTGTAAAAAGTTTTCTCCTATGGCAGGTACTATCTGGTAGGCAAGAGTGGTTCAGGATTCTGAAGTCCGCCTTGCAATTTTCTAAAGATCCAATAACTTCCTTCATTGATATCAAAGACCAACCTAGAATATAGAATAGTTTAGGAAGAAAAATAGAAGGCTCAAGTTTAGGCTTAGAGCCAAAGAAAGTTTTCTATGACCTGAAGGGAAAAAAAAAATCAACTTTTACAAGTATAAAAGACAGTATCGGCATGAGAGAAGGGTCATGTGGTGAAGGATGGTCTGAGTTATATGTGACATTGGAGAATTCCTGTCACCTCTGCAGGAGATTATAAGCTGAATGAGATGCAAGGTGAAGAGAGGTGGGAGGGAGCTGAGGAGAAGTTTAGAACTAACCAAGAGCACCTATGACAATGAATGGAGTGGGCACGGAACTTTCTAGAACATGGGCCAAGCTGAGCTAAAGTTACTGGAGGTGGCAGTGTGTAGGGGCCTTGCCTACAAGGACACTGGAAGCCAGGCCCAATTAAGGTACAAACGTCAGAGCTGAGAGAAGAAGCCCTGAAGGACTAATGCTGGTAAGGAGGGAAGAGTGAACCCAAGGGACATGAACTCAGGTTCCCAAGCTGTCATGGAGTCTAATGTTGCAGGGGACACAGTTCAAAGAGGAAAACCATGAGTCAGGTAGGGAGGGACCAATAGGGCATTTCGGAATCTGGGGAAGGGTGTAGAAGGCAGAAGGCACTATAGGACTTGGGCTTTGGGCATGCATGGGCTTAAGGACTGCCTAGAAGGGCAGCAGTCAGCAACCCGACATCAGCCTCAGCTTCCCTGGAGGTGGGATGAAGCTTCCAGAGAAAGCACTGTGGGACTCTGTGGCCAAGCCTAAGAAGCCTCTTTGAAAAAAGTCTCTTTGCCTGTGTTTCAGGATTGCTGGTGACACAGCCCTTAGCAAAAACATTCATGAATCCGTCAGTGCCCAGATCCGGAAGAATTTTGCAAAGAGCAAATGGAGAGTAAGTCCTTGGTGTGCCTACGTCATGTTTGCCTAATTCTCGGGGAGTCTAAGTCACTCTGGAGAAAGTGATTCTCCAACTTGTGCATGTTGTGTTTCTAAGGGACCCATGGAGGCCAGGAGTGTGGTGTGATGGGGTGGGGGTGGGGTGGGGGTGATGGAAATCCCCAGGACATTACTTGATGAGTTTTTCTAATTTTAACTTATTCTTCTAGACATTTTTTTTTATTATTTTGTTGTATATGTGTGGGTGTTTTGCCTGCATGTATGTCTATGCATAAACAGTTGTGAGCTACCACACACGTGCTCCTAACCACTGAGACAGCTCTCCGGCAACCTAAATTTAAGTGATTCTTGATTAAGACACAGATTAGAATATCACAGTGTAGGAAGGGTAAAATGTTTCCCATCAGTGGCTCAAAGAGAGCAACTGTGTGGGATCTTACTTGTTTGGTATCCCTTAAACAGCACAGTTCTCTTATCTCCCTTATTTTGCTGGGACCTTGAATAATAACCTTTACCTTTTATTAAAGTGGTAAAGGAAAAGGACACACAAAACCAGGGTTGAGCTCATCAATATTTCATTTTTTTTAAAAAAAAATGATGAATTTAAACCATCAAAATTTCAAGATCATTTATTGATTGCCTAAACTCTGTATTCTAATCGGCATCAGTAATTAAAAGTTGGCTGGCTTGCTGTGAGCGCCAACAGAAACAAAATTAGTTCTGTTGAGCCAAGCACAATAGTACACGCCTTTAAAGGCAGCACTCAGGGGAGAGAGAAAGGCTGATCCCTGTGAGTTTGGCCAGCCTGGCCTGCAGAGTCAATTCCAGGTCAGCTAGGACTGAATAATGAGACACTGATTCAAAAAGAAAAAAATAAAATAAAATTCCCTTAACTTACTTTCTTATCAGAAGTAATGCCATTACTTAGGGCAATTATATATAGCATCAATTATAGAGCCAGCCCTGGCAGTGCAGGCCTGTAATTCCAGGTACCCAGGAAGCTGAGGCAGGAGGATTACAAATTCAAGGCCAACCTGGGCAGCTTAATAAAAGCATCACATAATTCCAAAGTAAAAAGAAAGTTGGTAGAATATTTGTTTAGTATATGCACATCTCTAAATTCAGGCCCTAGTACTGCCAAAAATGAAAAGAAGAGAAGGCACCACTGAGCAGTGGCGGGGCACACTTTTAATCCCAGCACTTGGGAGGCTGAAGCAGACAGATTTCTGTGAGTTCGAGGCCAGCCTGGTCTACAAAGCAAGTTCCAGGACAGCCAGAAATACACAAAGAAACCCTGTCTCAAAAAACAAACAAACAAACAAACAAAAACAAGGTAACAGTTATAGAAAAATAGACTCTACTTTTAAATATCACATATTATATATATAATATACATATATATAATATGTATATAGCATTATATATTCTTTTGATTCTAAAAGTCCCTTTTTGCAAATTACATAGAAAATTGTTGTGAAATTGTTCCAAAAGTTTATGCTAGAAGCAAGTGAAATTTCAATCTCCGTGTATCTTGATGGGTAAAAGATTTAAATAAATTTTGCACATTTGAAAAGAATGACAGAAATTTTCTTTCTGAAGTGTCCTGAGAATATCTGGGGTACTTTGCAGTGCTTCTGGTTTCTGGATAAGTGAAAGCAAGCCATATTGGAGCGTTTTCCAGCTAGCTGAAATAATTTGTCATCCTCCTCCTCTCCACCTTTTTGACCTTCTCCCTACCTTTCAGCAAGCGTTTAACGCCACGGCCGTCGTGAGACATATGCGGAGGCTCCAGCTCGGCAGCAGCCTGGACAGTTCAAATGCAAGTGTCTCAAGCAACCTCAGTTTGGCCAGCCAAAAAGATTGTGCGTATGTAGCAAAACCGCCATTCTTCAGCGGGCTTTTGAGATGAGTCCGGGTTGGGCAGGAGAGAGCTGAGCACGGACGGTTTGCCACACCACGTTCTAACCCATCTAACCCATCTACCCAAGTCTCCCTCAGAAGACCATCAACATTTAGTTACCACACTAGGTGATCTCATTCCCATTTGTAGACAAGAAATCCATGGCACAAGTACCACATAACCAAAGATAAGGCCAGGGTACTTGGTCTGTCTCCTTCCTCTGATTTGCCTCATCGCTCAGTCACGCTCTGGACTGCATGGTATGGACTGGAGGGTATGGTAGAGTCCTCGTGGCCTGGTTGCACTGATTTCCACAGTCTGCATTTTGTTATTGTTATTGTTGTTTTATGAGGATGATGGGTATTTGAACTTATTTATATGAACCAAAGTGGCTTCCCAATAAAAGCAACAGGGATGCTTTTGTATTGCAAAGGATCTGACATCCTAGAAGGCACACTTACTCTTGTAATTCTCCCCACTCCCCATCTTCATCTCCCACTAGACCATGCTGGTGATTCTTCTCTGCTTCAAAACCATTGCTTTGAAGGTTCCCATCAGCTCCCCACCCCCACCCCCACCCTGCTCCCAACCCAACCACTGGGCATCACACACCTTCCTATTTGGCTTAGTGAAAGGGTTCTCTTCTTTGCTGAAGAGCTAGCTATCCCATGGCTGAATAAAGTAGCAAAACACCAGTAATCCCAGCACTCTGAAGGTGACAGATTCCAAGTTCAAGGCCAGCCTGGGCCACACAGTAAAGCCATCTCAGAAATACAAGCTTAGGATGTCACTTGGTGGTAGTGTTTCCCTAGTATGAAACAAAGTTAAGAAGGGTCGGGGTTTGATCCCCATCCTCATCCCCTTCCCCCTCTCCCTCCTTCTCTTCCTCCTCCTCCCCCCCATAAGGTGCTATTTAAATCTTATTATCCATTCTTAACTCATACACAGTTATTAAATTTTCTCAAGGCATCCCCAAGAGACTCTCTGACACAACTGCACGCCTCTGGACTGCTTACACTTGTTATTCATCACCCTTGACCAAAAGAGGTGCCACAGCTGATTATTCATGTCTTTAAGGGTTCATACAATGGCATCCACAGTGACTTTTATTTTAATACTTTATTTTATGGTTCTCTCAGTGTCCAAGTATACACAGTGGTATACCTTCCAAAGCTGTACAATAGCTGATGTAGAATACGGTGACTTTGTGAGTCAGTTTTCTGTTAGCGTGACAAAACACCCGAGAGACATCTTACAGGGAGAAAAGTGAGCCATCGGCTCACAGTTTCAGCTCTTGCTGTCCAGAGTTGCCTCATGGCAGCCAGGAAAGAGCAGGGCAGAGATCTAGGCAAATGGTATGTCCTTCACTGACCTGCTTCCCTAAGCTAGGTCCCACATCCCACAAGTCAGCTGACTTTGAATTCATGGGTGGACTCATCCTCCTCTGGTGAATGTAGTAGTCATGATCTACTTGCCACACAGCTACAGGCCCAAACTGTCTCATGTGAGCCTAGGGAGATTTTATAGAAGTCAGAGACCTGTGATAAAAAATGCTTCCTGGAATATGAATTTGGACCTGAAGGCAGAACAGACTTTTTTTTTTTTATTCTAAAATTGACTACTTCGTAGAGCTGTGTAAGAAATGATCTGTTCTTCTCAGCTGGTAAAGTGCTTTGTCATCCACTGATCTGAGAACCATGTAAAACAGCCAGGCATGGTGTGGAGTGGAGACAAGCAGGTCCTAGGGCTTGCTGGCCAGCCTAACCAACTCATTGTCTCAAAAACAATGTGAGAGTGGCTGAGGATATCTATCTGAGATAAATCTCCAGCCCGTACATACATGTACACATATGTGTTACCTACACACTCATAAGCATGACACAAATTAAAATAATGAAAAAATTAAAAAAAATGAACAACCTAATAATGATGCTATATACTCCACACCCATCTTAGTGCCTAGTATATAGATATGCTACACTAGTATGCTATCCTAGTGTATAGCAAAGAGTATACAGAAAGTGCTCAATAAATGAGGCCTCCGATATCATGTGTCATGATGGACATACTACGTAGTCTTCAAATACGAAGCAATTATAATTATAAAGAAAAAAGGACCCAAAAGTTGGACCAGAGAATAAAACATGGAAGAGATTTTCCTATAATAAGATAACAAAAGTTCAGGATCGGGTTGTATAGCTCAGGGGTGGAGGGTAGAGGGTAGAGGGCCCGCCTAGCAATTAGATACAAGTTTCATCCCTAGAGCCCAGCACATTTGAGCCTCTTTCTGGGAAGGGGAGTGTGAATTTAATTCTTGTCTGCTGTCCCTGGCAGGTCTGGCACCTTCCACGCTCTGTAGTTTCCTTTCTTCTTCGTCGGGGGTCGCAGGAGTCGGAGCTGAGAGGAGACCCAGGCCCACCACTGTGACAACAGGGCACACTGGAAGCAAGTGACCCGGCTCTGGAGGTGGGACCCAGGGGGCGGGGCCGGGGAAGGAGAAGCCCCTGGCCGGAGCAGCTCCTGCATCAGAAACCCCACCCACCCTGCATGGTGCGCCTGCATAGGACTGGAAGACAGAAGTTTTTTTATGGCCATATTTTATACTGCAATTCTGATGTGTTCATTTCTCACAAACTGTACTGACTGACTCAAGGGGAGCTGGCGTCACAGGATCTGGTGCTGTATATACGAATCTTGCAAAGCTCTAACTGAATGGACCTTCTTGCTCCCCTCCCCCAACTCCACCACTTCCGCTCTCTCAGTGTAGGCAGCCGTCTAGGGTGTATTTTTTCATGGAAAAAAAAAAAAAATCAAGGTTTCAACTGGATTATTTAAATATTGGTACATGTTGTGCATTAGGAATTATTTTTTTTTCTTTTGAGATGTGTCTTTTTGATCTCTGTTAGTTACATGACCTCTATCATTTGCTTTTTAATAGTGGTTTTACGTTAACCTTTAAGAGATTTTTTTCCCCTTCCCAGAAGGGTCAGAGGGTATTTTTTACGAATTCTAAGAGGATCAAGAATCTGTGTCCACTGCTAAGAGTGCACTTGTTACTGGTGTTCCTTTACTCCCAGTACCTCCTTCTTCCAGAGGTCACCCCAGCAGCTGCGCTGGGCTGGCTTCTCACCGGGTGGCTTTTGGCAGGGAACCAGCAGAAAACCCGTACAGGCAGCTTCCCCTGAGAACTGCTTACCATCCACAGAAGATCTAAGCTTGTTTCCTCCACTCTGAACTTCAGGCTCCACATTACAGGTGAACTGCACTCCAGGAACGGGATTCCCCACAGTGCCAAGATTTAGGAGCCTCCCTTGAAGAAGGGATGGACTGCCATCTTGTTTTTTAAATGAACCACACGCAGCCCTCAATTCTCATGGGGGATGATGGATGAAACTCTGTTCTCAGCTATGCACTTTTAAAACCAATCTCTGTATCTGTTTTAATTTTTTAAAATTCATTTCTAATAGTACCCTTCAAATGGCCTATACCACACACTTTCCCCCCAACATTTTTACCCTGTTCTCTCATGAGCATTACCCAAGAGAGGGGACAGAAATGACCTCGAAGAAGAAACCTTTTATTTTAGGTGGAAAGGAAAAACGCATCAAATGAGCAGAATACTGTCCATCCCAGAGATGGCTGACTCAGCAAGATCCAGCTGGTTGGTGCGCAAGCCTTCCCTTACATCAAAGGAATCTAAAACTAATGGTACCTGTGATAGTCAGGCATATCCTGGTTTAACAGGGACTGAAGGACTTTCCAGGATGTGGAACTTGAAGGCTAAAATCAGGAATGTCCATGTCATTGACCTGCATGCACAGAGGGTAGATACGGAGGAAGAGCAGGCCCAGAGCATAGTCCAGGGCAAACATTCTCCAAGGAGGCTCTTGGAGACCAAGGCAGGTAGTTCAAAGGCCAGTTTTGCCAACGGTCGCCTTCAGCTCTCTTGTCTGTCTAAAGCCTGAGCCTCATCTGCAGTCAGCTGTAGCCTGCCAGGATGGGCTGTGACAGGTCTCCCTCATGACTCGGGGGCTGTCATCTCAGGCTGTTGTCCTCATGACCTTTTTATGTACTTTCCAGCCATAGAAATTCCTGCTGGACAAGTAGGTCATTCTTGTCACCCCTACACTTTGCTCCCAGCCCTCTCCAGTGCGTGTACACACACACACACACACACACACACACACACACACACACACTGTCACCAGACGGGCAGCTCCACAAAGGACACTGTGCAAGATATATAAGAGCGATTTCAAACTCAGACATCTGGTCTACCCTGTTCTCATGTGTAATAATCAAATAATTACAGAACAGGTAAAGAGTAAGCCCTAGTACAGGTGTCTACCTTGCAATCAACCATGCTTGGTTCATCCTTGACACATCAGGTCTCCATGAACTTGTGTAAGGCAGTGATGGCTAATGCCAGCCCAGTAGTAGGCAAGATTGAGCATGCCATCAGGAAGCCCATGCATGACATCATTTCCTACTGTTTTAAGAAAGGTGAAAATAAATGCCACTGGGAAGAGTCTTCTATTCTGAGAATGTCATCGTAGTAGAAAGCTAAAGTTTCACTTCCACTTTGTAGTAGTATAAATAATATATGAGGACACAGAATGGACTTAATCTTAAGACCTGTAAGGGGGGTGAGAAAGTCTTAGCTCCCCCACTCTTCTCAGATTCTGGTGATGTAAGCTGAGAAGTACAGTACCAGTGTAATGAATGAATGTACCCTCTCTTTAGGTATCTCTAAGTGTGGTATCTGGAAACACAGGAGTTGGCTCAGTGAATCCGAGATTCTATTTACCTATTTGTATGCTTTTTGTTTCTATCTTCAGTACTGGATAGCTTGTCCATGGCAGAGAGAATTGGCCTTTACACCACAGGCCAAGTACAACATGGACACAGGAGATGAAACCAGTTGGTCCTCTCAAGAGTTTTGACCCCTCCTATAGGATGCAAAATTTGATATGGTCAGAGTTCTGGGTTTGATGGTTTTAGCATGTTTGAACATGTCTAAAGAGCAGGAAAAGCCTACCCAGTGGAAAGGACTGTGGATTTTAGAGCTTTAGGCTACTCAGAACTGTGGCCAAAGCTGACTTTTCACACTGAGGAGACCAAACACTACTCAGGCTGCGGGCAGGAAGCTTCGGGGCAGAACCTCTCTGCCTTGAAGGATTTGTGAAAGGGCTGTGCTGGGATTTTCTGGGCCATGAGGAATGAAAGTGAAGATGGATGAAGGACAGCCCCTTCCATTTCTTATAACCAGAAATCACATTCCCCAGGATTGCATAACCACTTACTTCCAGCAAGTGAGATGCAGGCCCCCCTTGCATGTCCTCCCAAACCAGTGCTGGGTCCCCATCCCTTCTCACACTCTGACAATTTCCCTTTCCCTTAACCACATTCCAGACCAAACACTGTTCAGTTTGTTTCCAAAATTAAAAACCAATGTATATATCTGTATGTAGTCCACTGCTCTTTAGGGGGTTTCCTGGTCCTAGGGTGGGGCTGCAGGCAGAAAAGGTACTCCAATCCTTTGGTTTTCAGAATTGAAAGTTTTGAGGTAATTTACTTGGTTGGTTGGTTTTTTGTTTTGTTTTGTTTGTCAAGCTAAGCTGGGAAAGTAGATCTCGAAAGGCAGACTTCCTGGTAACTCCACAAGCATTTCTGTGCGGGCAAGTTAGTTTGAAATCTTCGACTCTGGGAGGCAGGCAAGTCTCAAAGAGAAGGAGGAAGAGGAAAGGCCACATCCCATCTACCAGGTCCCTTCTTGGTGGTCTCAGTGCATGAACGTCTGTCTGCAGCTCTGGTGTGTGCACAGGAGCCTAGCCCCACTGTGAAGACGGCCCTGCATGCTGGCCACAGCCTGGCCTGCCTTCTCCCAGCACAATGTTCATAATCATCGGGGAGGACTTAGCCCTGCGCAGACTTCCCTGTGAACTCCAGTGGGAGCAGCTCAGCTTGTGGCTTTATGGGTTCTACTTCTGCAAACCCAAAGGCTGTGCATTTGGAAGCCAAATATTCAGTTCAGCATGTGGCTGCCAAGTCTGGTTTTGTGGACAAAGCAAACTGTGCAATGGCTTCTCTGTGTCTGTATTTTTCTAAGCCAAAGGGTCGAACTATTGCATTGACACCCTGCCCCCCTGTACTAAAGCTGCTTCTGCATTCTCTATGACCATTCTTAACCTTTTTTTTGTCTCTGGGGGGATTTGTCATATAATTACTATGTCCTCTGATGATTTACCAAACTATGTTGCTTATAGGTGATTTTATTTTCCTTATGGATGGGAAAAACAGAAAATGAGAGACATCTTTGAGGCTTTAGTCAAAGACATCACTCAAAAGTTCCAAACACTAGTTAACTTGCTTCTCAATAGGGAAAAAAATCTTCCTTTGGGTAGATGAGGATTCTGGGGCCCTCCTGAATAACCCTGCACTTTGGAAGACAATGCCCTGGGGCAGAGCTGGCAGTCAGGCTACAGAAGAGGGGGATGGGGAAGGGACTAGAACATCATCTCAGATGTTTGTCCCACACTACAGAAGCTGCAGCTCTCCTTGACAGGCACTTGGCCATTTCAGGGCAATGTAAGGCTCTGTCCAGTGTTATACAGCATCTTCAGTTTGAATGACAGGGCTGCATGTTTCAGAGAACATTTATCTTAGCCCACATTTGGGTGAGAGGACACCAAAGGTATATTCTGCCCAGGACATCCATTGGAATAATGTCTAAATTGGCTTCTGTAGCTATTTATACATGATATAATTTGTCTCCATTCAGCTCTCTCCCAATGACGGGCATGTTTTCCCAACAGTTTCCATCAAGTCCAGGATTGGCCCACTTATTATTACCAGGCTTTCGATTGGTTTGGTTTTGGTTTTTGGTTTTTTGGGGATTTTTTTTTTTCATTAAAAACATGCTTATCCAAAAAATAAAAAATAAAGTAAAAACATAAAAAGTAAAAGAAGGGAAACTGTGCATTTACCCCATGCATGTAGTAAACTCTGCAAGAAGTTTAACCCCCATAAGTTTGCGGCACTGCAAAATTGTTCATGGGTCTATGTAGCAAATGACTCTCTGCCTTGACAATCATGTATACATATCGATTTCTATCATAATGATAATGAGATTGATGACTTCTTGTTTTCCTCCAATAAAGAGAATTAATCACCTTTGGATGTGGGTTGTCTGTTTCCTCTATCATAAGTAGGATATTGCAATTGAACATCTCTCTCTCTCTCTCTCTCTCTCTCTCTCTCTCTCTCTCTCATACACACACACACATTTGGAGTTTATTTGTTGATTGATTGACTGGCAGTGGTGTGGATGGAACTTAGGGTCTTGCATACATTAAGCAATCCCTGTACATCTGAGCTATGTCTCCAGGTCTTGATGTTTAAGGGAAAGAGTCGGGGATGAGAGGTGAGATTATTTCCCACCACCTACCCAACAAGCAATTGGATGGAAGTGATTATGGAATGGATGGATGGGTGGATGGATGGATGGATGGATGAATGGATGGGTTGCCAGGTTCAATGCTAGCTAGACAAGAAAGCTCTGCTCTTTTTCTTGTCGCTGCAGAAGCTGGCTGGATAGGTGCCCAGAAACTTAGGCCATATCAATTATGTGATCATAAAATGTTTGGTAGAAAAGTCGAAGTTGACTTCTAGAAAGTCTTTCTGAGTGGAGGGTGACTTGGCAATCTGCCCATATTCTTTTTACATCTTCTGCCTGGCTTGTAGTTACCAATGCCCAAAGGAAGTTTGGGGTCCCAACAGAGGGTTGGCTGATGGCTGTTTTATTGGGGCGGGGGTGGTGTCTTTGTTTTTTAGAAAAAGGTATGAAGAGAAAAGTGATTTCATGTCCATCACATATAATGTGGCAATCAGATATGACATCAGACAATTCATCTAATCCAGCAGTTCTTGTCCTGTGGGTTGAAACCCCTTTGGGGACTGAAGGATCCTTTCATAGGAGTCACATATCAGATATCCTGCATATCAGGTATCTTCATTAAGAATCAGAAGAGTAGCAAAGTTACAGTTATGAAGTAGCAACAAAGTAATTGCATGGGTGGGGCCACCACAGCAGGAGGGACAACTGTGCGAACAGCAGGAGGGACTGTACGAATGGGTCTTGGCATTAGGAGGGTTGAGAACCACTGCTCTTATCCAAATAGTAAGCGGTCATGTAGGGAGGGAGGACAATGAATTGAGTCCATGGTATAATGACATACAATTATGGGACTGGAGAGAAGGCTGAGAGGCTGAGAGGCTGAGGAGAGGCTGAGAGGCTGAGAGGCTGAGGAGAGGCTGAGAGGCTGAGGAGAGGCTGAGAGGCAGGCTCTTCTTGCTACTTTTGCAGAGGACCCAGTTTTGTTCTCAACACCCATGTGACAGTGCGAGGCCATCTATTCTAATTCCAAGGGACTCGACACCCTTATCTGACTTCTGCGTGCATATGGTACACAAACATACCTGCAAGCAAAAACACTGTGCACATAAAATAAATCCTTAATTAAAAGAAGTGCACAATTAAAATTGCCCTGCACAGCCCTGAAGATACCACGACCCTTCGTGAGAATAAAGCCGTGAGCAGAGAAGACAGTGCACTACTGTGTGGCCCTTTCGAGTTTGTTCCGCTTCCTTTTGCCCTGATGAAAGGACACATACATGCCAAGCGGCCTTCGTGAGTGACTAGGAAATGAGACAGGTAAGAAGCTTTATGGGACAAGAGAAATTTGGTTTTTACTAGTGTTTTTTACTGGTGTCGTTTTTTTGTTTCTCTGGTTATTGTTGGTTAATACAGGATCTTACTATGTAGCCCTCAGTGTCCTGGAATTTGTTCTGTAAACTAGGCTGGCCTCAGACTCAGATATCCACCTGCCTCTACATCCTAAGCCCTGGGATTAAAGGCATGAAAATTAAACTATTTTTTTAAGGACTTTAAAACACTACACTTATTTACTATGTATTTGTGTGACACACACATTCATGTGCATGCACAAAGCCATGTTGTGTGTGGAGGCCACCAGACATCTTGCAGCAGCCCCTTCACTCCCATCTCATGGGTGCAGGGCATCAAGCTGTCATGTCAAATACAGAATTAGCCATAAATAGCTATGAAAGGGGTTAAAGATTAACCATGATAATTTGGGCCCTGAAACATTCCAACTCTTCCCAATCACCAATTATATTTGGAACTTGTGGAATTTCTAGCATAGGTAGATCCACCTGTTTTGCCCCTGAGAACTTCAGTTCACACATACTTACACAACTTGTGGGGGAACCAAGAATTGCAGTGTAAGCATGAGAGACAGAGAGACAGAGAGACAGACAGACAGACAGACAGACAGAGACAGAGAGACAGAGACAGAATTGGAAAGAGAGACAGAGACACAGAGAGAGACTGAGACAGAAAAAAGACAGACACAGAGAAAGACAGACACAGAGAGAAACAGGCAGAGAGAGGGAGCTAGAGGAGAGAGAAGATTAATGAATCACGCAGTGGCGTCCAACAGAAAGAAGTAGTGAAGATCGATTTCCAGTCCTTCCAGTGCATGTGCCTTGACTTGAGGCAAGGCGCTGGCTTCAGTGGGCCCAGCAGACCTTGGTGCATCAGGCCATAGGTGAGCTGTGGGCCAGTAGGAACTCTCACCAGATCTGCACAGTTGGGGACAATTCCAAATCTAGCCCAGTTCTGGTGCAGGGTTGGGGTAGAGGTCACCTAGTGTCTTCTGTTCAAGATGTGAGAGCTGAAGAGGCCATTAGCCTTCACAAGGCTATCAGCAAGGCCTTGGTACACAGAAAACCATTTCATGGCTCCCATTTGGAGTCATACTGTTCAAAAATCACCAGGCCTCCTCGTCTCACTTCACTGGCACAAAGCCCAAAGAGACTAGGCTTCCACTCGGGTCTCTAGGGAGCTTCGAGATCAGACAAAGGAGCCCTCAAAACCCACAGGCTTATCTGACTCATTTCCTGCCTCAGCACTTTGTGGATAAATCCTACCCCTAGCTGGCATTCGTTTGTCTATGTATGCACTCAACATTTTTGAGCACCTACTGTATTCAAGCATCTCTTTCTGTTGTCAGCACTAGCCTGCATACAGTTCAGAACAATTCCCATCTTTACAAAACTCAGAAGTGTGTGCTTACAGGCCATCACAGCTGGGCTGGACTATTAGTGTTCCCTAATATAAAGAGGGTGTGAGGTCCCTGGACCCTCACCTGATTATCCAACAGCTCCTCACAGACAGCTGGATGGTCTTCTAACCTAATTGTGTGCGGCTTTGGGGTTGGGGAAGGGGCTAGACTCTCCTGAGAAGAACCGCATGAGTATGAGTTCATCATCTTAAGGTGGTTGCATGGGCAACTCAGACTCCTTCCAGGGAGAATTCATGGACCAGGAAAAAGCACTCTCTAATCCACAGGCCTGTTCATCTCCCACCTCTTTGCTTCTTCCTCCTGCCCTTACCCTGCCTGCCTGTGTTCCCTCCCTCCCTCCCTCCCTCCCTCCCTCCCTCCCTTCCTTTACTCTCTCTTTTTCCTTCTTTCTTTCCTTCCTCCTTCCTTCTTAAGATTTATTTATTTGTATTTTGTATGTTCATTTGCACCATGAGCATGAAGTGCCCTTGAAAGCCAGAAGATGGTATCAGATCCCCAAGAAGTGGAGTTATAGGTGGTTGTGAGCTGCCATGAGGGTGCTGAAAATTGATTCAGACCCTCTGTAGGAACAGGAAATGCACTTAACTATTGAGCCATCACTCCAGCCCCTTTCTTAAGAAGTATATGTGTGTGTGTGTGTGTGTGTGTGTGTGTGTGTGTGTGTGTGTGTGTGTGTGGTGTGTGCACTCCTTTGAGCTGGAGTTACAGACACATATGAGAAAAAGCTGTCTAATTTCTTGGGCTGGAGTTACACCAGTGTGAACCTCAGGATGTGGATGCTGAAATCCCAACTCGGTTCTCTGAGAGAGCAGTGCATTCTCTTAACCTCTGAGCATCTCCCTAGCCTCCCCAAGAATCTTTCTTGTAGTAACAACTCTGCAGTTTTTTTTAAAAACACAGAAATAGTATAAGAATATGTTTTTGTGTTTTAGTCTCAGGTGTGGGGTGTGGGGCTGCTTCCGATTGTCCACAGTGACGGACTATGACTATTCTAGCAAAGGCATGGTTTTGCCAGCGTCAGATAGTTTCTGTGATCGCATGATGTTTAGAATACTGGGACTATTTCAGAGGGGATATAAATGCTAGAACCCCAGTAGGCAGGATTGGAGGTTGTTCGTCATTCAGGGGTGTTGGTTGCTGTTTGTTAGTAGTTGTGCTCAGAGAAGAAAAACATAGATTCAGGGGTCTCTATCTCTCTCCCCTGAAGAACCCACAAAGAACACACAAAGATCAGCTCCTCCCCCGCCTTTTTTTTTTTTTTGCTTCAGCAATCTCCTCCTCCTCCTCCTCCTCCTCCTCCTCCTCCTCTCCCTCTTCCTCCTCCTTGACTTTTCTCTCTTTGAAATACCGGGAATTGGCTCTAGGGCCTCATGCATGCTAAACAAGTAGTCTACACACAGCTAGCTATGCCTTCTGATTAGTTTATTTGGAGATTTGACCTCATTGAGCTACCCAGGTTGTCTTTGAGCTCATTCTATAGTCATGGCTGAACTTGAAAATGCTATCCTCCTGCCTCTGCTTCCCAAGTAGTTGGGGTAACAACCATCCACCACCAAGTACAGCACTGGATTTGTTCTCTTGCACATAGAATCTAAACCTCTGTCTCTTGCTGGGCAGGCTGTTTGTATCAGAACACAGAGGACTGAGTGAATCAAGCACACTTGAGGTTCTGAGCTGCTGGCCCAATGTGGCTCTCGTCATGCAGGAGAGCCCAGCAGCTACCCCTCTAGTGAAAACCAGCTCTTCCCTCCATAGATGTGGGAAGCAAGCTGACCTCTGTGAGGTTACCTGGCTCTAGGTGCTTATCACCTGCCCCTCCAGGGAGAACAAAAGTCCTTGCTAAGGACTTCCCAGAGGAGAGCGTGCTCCCTTGGCAGTACTTCTGAGAGCAGCTATGTTTGTCTCGCTCTCCATCTTCGGGGATGCAGCTAAAAAGACAGTGGGTTACCAGCTGGACAGAGACTAGAATACCTGCATAGCTAACAAGCTCTCAGATGGTGATGTTGCTGCTGCTCCCTGGACCAGACTGAGTAGCAGCAGATTCCGAGGAGTCTCTTCTGATAGTTCTCATGCCTGACCATGGAGCCAAGTCATCGAGAGAGCTAGCAGAAAATTCTAATGCCCAAGCTATGAAAATCATCACTCCAGAATGAGAGGCAAGACAGGGTATGTGCCTGGAAATGCCAGAGTCCAGCTATACAAATATAAACTATTGATGTGCATGTTGACCAGTCTTCCTCTGAGAGATTCAGGATATATTCTACTCAGGTGTTGCTTCATCCTGTGTAGAATTGTGTGTGTGTGGGGGGGGGGGAGAAATAGAT
Organism: Mus pahari; assembly: GCF_900095145.1. Taxonomy (NCBI): domain Eukaryota; kingdom Metazoa; phylum Chordata; class Mammalia; order Rodentia; family Muridae; genus Mus; species Mus pahari. The sequence goes on along the minus strand of NC_034605.1, from coordinate 2,750,473 downwards.
CCTGGCCTGATCAAGAGTAGGGTACTGCTCAAGGTCAAAACTGTCAGGCTAATCTGAGTAGAGGTAAGCCTGTCCTCTAAATGCACATGCAGAGGATTTATAATATCTGAATGCTCTCACCATCAGGACCATTCTGTCTTCACCCCAACCTTGCATGGGAAGAAGTAAGAAAGGCACAAACCACTACTTCTGCCTCACGCATGAGGAGGCTGGGTCCTGGAGGAAGTGACATGCAAGGACCAGGGAGTTAGGTCTATCACACTATCCTCCACAGAGGCCAGTGCCATGTCCCCAATACTACCCAACAGATTCAAAGGTGGCAGTAGAAACCCTAGAAGCCAAGGGAAAGCTTGAGAGAAAAGCAGGTTTCCCCAAGGTCTCCTGGGTAGATACAATGCAGCCCATGCGTGGCTTAAAGCACTGAGAGAAGACTGAAGTATTTCTGCATGGTTTCCTCATCTCCTCTTGTGGTTGGCTTTCTAGCTCAACTCCCTGGCCACCCACAAGTCCAGCATTAGCAGATTAGAAACTTGTTCTTTATTCATTCCCTCCCCTCTTCTCAGGTTGTTCTCATTCATGACATTTTCTGACAGGGTGTCTGCCTGGTAATGCCAGAGTCCCAACTATACATATCTGGACTATCATTCGAGACTTCCTATACAGCAGATGCTGCTCCAAGTACTAAAGATACAGCAATGAGCAATGTGTGTGTGCACTCAGGCACACACATGCACATGTGCACACACATGCACACAGAAACACAAATGCACACAGAGAAAGAGACACGTTCATGCAGATGTGCACACAGACATACACTCATGTTGTCATGCACAAATACACTCACTTGTCATGCACAAGCACACACACACACACACACACACTTCTCTTGAGTTTCCAGTATGCCTTACTCCGCTTTCATTTCAGACCTTTTATTCCTTCAGTATTCGTCAGAACATTTGGCACTAGTAGAAAAGCTAGATTTTCAAGTCCTCCATCCAGTACAAAGACTTCAGTCTGGGAAAGCATTAAGCAAACTTCCCAGTCTCCAGAGACATGGCTGTATGAAGCAACTTTCTAGCATTGGTGAGCCTGTAAATCTTTCACATTGCATCCCATACAGAAGCCCAAATCAGTGTGCACTGGAGATTTCTGTTTAAATACTGTCTGGGATCACTGAGTGGCCAGACATTATCTAGTCCTGTCTCATCGCCAGCCAAAATATCCATATTTCTCATGGTGCCTTCCCCCACCTCAGCCGCTGAAAGAGGGTCTTGGAGGCCAAGGGACTCCTGGTCCCTGGTGTGCCACCAGCAAACTCCACGATCCTGGATGGTTCATTCCAATCTTTATCTTTCTGTTTCCCATTTACACAAGGATGCACTTGACAAGGAGATCCCTAGGGCATCTTTTAGCTCTTTAAAATTCTCCAGCTCTCACATATAGCTAAAGTGCATCAGTAAAATGCCTTGGGGTCCCAGTATTCCTCATGTATGTTTGCCTTTGCCTAGAGAGAAAAAAAGGGGGTGTGGGGGGTGTCCCCAAGTTAGCTGTAAGCTGTTCAAATCCTAAGTAATATGGGAAAGTTCCAGTTGAACCTGCAATTCCAGGGTTTGGATCCCAGTCCAGAGCAGGGAAGCATTGGAGGGTAGGTTGTCTGAGTCGCTGTGAAGAGCACATTTCCTGCTATTTCTTTCCAAGACTGTGTTAAAGTAACAAGCTCAAATGTGAACATTAACAACGATGACTCAGGCCTAGGGAATGTTGGTAGCAAGACTCTGGTTTTAAATAACAGCAAAAACAGGGCTTTTCTTGTCCATTTGTTGACAAAAGAAACCAAGAGATCATTAATCTAGTTCACTGGTCTCTAAACAGTATTTTTTAAATGTGTATGAGCGTTTTGCCGAGACATGCGCATGTATCTCGTGTATGCCTGTGTACCCAGAGAGGTCAGAAGACGGCACTGGATCCCATGGAACTGGAGCTTCTGAAGGCTGTAAGCCACAATGCTGGTGCTAGGACCCAGCCCAGGGCCTCTGAAAGAGCAGTAAGTGTCTAAACAAGTTTAATAGATAATGTATCCTGACGGTGAAAATATTTTGAGCATGCTTTAAATATATGGCTATTCATATATTTGAATATTATAGAGGTGCACTACTCCACTGATTAGCATATAAAACACACACAAAGTAAATTAAAATGACAAGATTAAGGGGAGAAAAATTGCCCAGAGACAAAACTTTATTAAGATTTTATTTTTGTACCAATTGGAGGGTTCTATTTTTTATCCTTTTAATTTCAGTTGAAAAGTTCATTATAAAGCAACTTGAAAGCATGTTTCTAAGCCTAATTATTTAAATTCTTTGTTTTAACTGAAAGGGCTATGGTGTAAAAATATACAGACCTAAATGGAATGTGTTGTCGAGAGTGCTTGTGATTGGGGATGCAACCCAACGCTATCTGAACGTTTAAAAGACTGAAATTAGAGCCACCACCATTGGTGTCCCCTCCTCTCCTGTGGTGGTTTGAATGGCAGTGACCCCCCATTCAAGCTCATAGGCTTGGATGCTTTGTCTTCAGTCAGTAGAACTGTTCGGGAAGGATTTAGAGGTGTGTCATCTGAGTAGGCTTTGAGATTTTTAAGACTTCTGCCACTCCCATGGGTTCTCTGGTTTGAGATGCAATGTCTCAGCTGTTTCCGCTGGCATGCCTTCAGACTTCCATCATGGGCTCTAACCCTCAGGAGCTATAAGCCTAATTGCATGCTTTCTTTTATAAGGTGCCTTGGCCACGTGGTTTATCACAGCAAAGGGAAAGTGACTCAGATACCTTCCATCATCCTTTCCTGTGTTTCCTACCGAGGATGTCTCTAAGTTATGTTAATAAAAGTGCTGGCTCGTCTCACAAGCTAGAGTTACCTGAAAGGGGGAAACTGAGAAAATGTCTCATAAGATCCAACCATAAGGCGTTTTCTTATTATTAATGGGGGAGGGCCTAGGCCATTGTGGGTGGTGTCATCCCTGGGTGGGTGGTCTGTGTTCTCTAAGAAAGCAGCCTTATCAAGCCAGGAAGGAAGCCAGTAAGCAGCATCCCTCTATGGCCTCTGCATCAGCACCTGCCTCCAGGATCCTTCCCTGTTTGAATTCTTGTCCAAAGTCCTTTAATGATGAACAGTGCTGCGGAAGTGTAAGCCAAATAAACCCTTTCCTCCGCAACTTGCTTTTTGGTCATGGTGTTTCTTCACAGCACTAGAAACCCTGACTAAGTTAATAAACATCCATAATGCAATCAACATATGAACAGCCCCTCAGAAAGAACCTATTCACTAAATAGATAAATATTGAGCCTAATGTCTCTATTTTTTTTTTTTAATTTTTTAAAAAAGATTTTGTAGCTGTCTTCAGACACTCCAGAAGAGGGTGTCAGATCTTGTTACGGATGGTTATGAGCCACCATGTGGTTGCTGGGATTTGAACTCCAGACCTTTGGAAGAGCAGTCGGGTGCTCTTAC
>NC_034605.1:2719297-2746675 GCF_900095145.1 Mus pahari | reverse complement strand
TTTTTTTTTTTTTGCATGTCCTAGACAGATCCTTTTTTTTTTTTTTTTAAAGTCCTTAATGGTCACGGGTGCTTACTTCTTTCCTACACTGGGAATGTAAGAACTTCTTCTTTATTTTATTTATTTTATTTTTTTGAGACATGGTTTCTCTGTATAGCCCTGGTTGTCTTGGAATTCACTTTGTAGACCAGGCTGGCCTCGAACTCAGAAATCTGCCTGCCTCTGCCTCCCGAGTGCTAGGATTAAAGGCATGAGCCACCACACCTGGCTAAGAACTTCTTTAGGAGCAACTTATTAAAGGAGTAGAGTGGAATAACCTTCCACATGGCTGCACTCCAGCATCAGCATGGGAACAGGAAGTGAGGGCATTCATTATGAAGGGCACAGGTGTAACTAGGGCCTCTTCATGAGAAATAAAGTTCCCATCAGGTTCAAATTGATCAATGTGCCAAGATTTAAAAAGGAAGAAGAAAAGGTTCAAACAATCAGTAGTTCAAACACAAATTAATTTCAATGTTCTCCCACCAGGACAAATACTGCGGTAACAATCTAGATCTTTCCAGGAAGCAGAGGTAGAAAGCCCCCGACATTTTTCCTGACAGCCAGTATTAGGCCCTAAAAGAATCTGCTGTTTCTGTTGTTGCTCCATTTGTACCTTTTCTGTCTCAAAAAACAACAGGGCGAACCAAGATCATGATGGAAGTGGTCCCAATCCACAGAGCTGCCCTGGAAAAATCTATACACCTTAGCCACAAAGAGCAAGGGCAAAGTGGCTCCGGCGGCTGACCAGACCCTCTCAGGAAACATCTCTGTCAGAACCCAGAGTCTCTCTAACAGAGTCTCACCTAGCTCGCCAGCCTTGTCCTCTTCCAGCTCCTCGGTCTTCTGCATCTCAGCTTTCAGGAGTAATTCTTCGGGGGACAGAGGCTCCCCAGGGCGGGCTGCAGTGGAGGTGGTGGCCATGGCTGTAGGCCCGAGATTTGAATCTCTTTCTTTTCTTTTCTTTTTGCTCATGTGCCACTTTAATTTCAATGCTTCAGAGGCAGAAGCTGATGAAGGTGTTCTATATAGAGAGTTATAATCCATCCCGTGTCACGTGATGAAGGTGATCTACATAGTGAGTTATAATCCATCCCGTGTCACATGATGAAGGTGTTCTACATAGTGAGTTATAATCCATCCCATGTCACGTGATGAAGGTGTTCTACATAGTGAGTTATAATCCATCCCGTGTCACGTGATGAAGGTGTTCTACATAGTGAGTTATAACCCATCCCGTGTCACGTTGATGATTATTTTGCTGCTAGAGTTAAGAGCAGACTGTTCTTTCAGAGCACCCATGTCAGGTGGCTTAAAGCCACTTTTAAGTGACTACATATCCCACGATATCCCAAAGAATCTAATACTATGTTCTAACTCAACCTTCTCTTTTTGGTACCGTTTTCTTAAGCAGAAGTGTATTGTATTTGTTCTCTGACTGACCCACTGCTTGAAGTGATTATGGTAGCAGCAGAGTGTGAGCATTCCCCTCAGGAAGCCATAGTCAGCTATTGGTTGCCTTCGCACTGTTGTGGGTTCTTCCTCCTCTGGTTGGGGCTGGGAAATGCAGAGATGATCCCGTGTTGGATTCATTATTACCAGGAAGTCATGCCTGACATCCAGCAAATAGCTCCTTCAGTCTAAGCCTCTAAGGCCAAACCTTTTGGCCAATCAGCCAATCAATTCCATCCAACACAGCCTGGACGTTATCTGCAAGGAAGTAGCGCTTCAGGGGACCAGTACAGAGGTTGGGGTAGGGCCAAGCTGTTACCATACTCCTCAAATCTTTGTGCGCCAATTAATGAAGGCCTCCTTGAACCGTGGTGGGAAAAACACTGGGAAGGTATTCCAGAGCAGAGACAGCCAAGCTTTCATTAGTCACCAGCACCTGGATTGCCAGCTGCTAGAGTGTGGGAATAGCCAGGAAGCTCATCCTGAGAGGTTCAGGTAGAGCAGTCCAGACACAGAACATGGTGTCAGGTCTCCTATTCCAGCAGGGTAAGGCGGTGACTCCAAGATTCCCAGTTGAGCTTTGAATTTCTTACTGCTAGAGAAATGGTATGAATCTCCCGGAGAATGAGGTACCTTTCCATAGAACCCAGCCAGCCTTCTAATACATACAATTGATCAAGAACATGCAACATAAAACCTTTCCAAACCCATTTGCATTTTATTAAAGCAGAATCTATACTTTGCATTTTATTAAAGCAGAATCTATACTGAGTGTGGTTGTGTGAATGGTGGCAATAGTTCTGATAACCAATGGGCTTTATGGTGAAGTAGGCATTATAAAATGGTGGTTTGAATAAAAGTGGTCCCCGTAGGACCACCTATGTGAGCGCTTGGTCTTCAGGGAGTAGCACTATTTGAAAGAAGTCTAAGCATTAGGAGTTCTAGCCTTGTTGGAGGAATCATATCTCTGGGTCTGAGCTTTGAGGTCTCAAAAGTCCATACCAGGCCTAGACTCACAGTCTCTGCTTGGGGATCAAGATGCAGCTCTCAGCTGCTTCTCCAGCAAGACCCCTGCCTGTCACTATGCTTTCTGAAACCGTAAGCCAGCCCCAGTTTAGATGCTTTCTTTTATAAGAGTTGCTGTGGCCATGGCATCTCTTCACAACCATAGAACACCAACTAAGATGGAAGTCTTTTACTAAGGCCGGATTGTGTGCTGCGTGATGCTTGTGACCTTCTAGGGAAAAGAGTAGATGCAGACAGATGCGGATAAGCCACTTAGTGCATGGAGAACCAACAGCATCTCAGGGTAACAGGCACAAGGACCTCCCTTCCTGAATTGCTTCCCAAAGTCAACAGGTTCATTGTTCCAATGAGCTCCTTGTTTCCATGTAGATTGATTCTGCCTTTCTAGAAAGTGCCCGGGAGTCATAGATAATGTATTCTTGTACTCATCCCCCAGCCTTGAGCAGGCTGGCTCAGACCTGGTTGCTAGCCCACCTAAGGTAGAGTCTTCTGACCCAGGTAAAGTCTTTTGTCTGACACATCTGTGGTTTCCTCCAAGACACCACTACCTGCTGAGAGGCTGAACCTGTTCTCCTGACACTGTCCTGACAAAGCAACAAGATGCTGGCATGGTGGGGGATGGGTTCCCCCCTTTATAAGCTCAGACTCATACGTAAACATTGGCCTTGATCAGAACTTTGTCTTGGCTTATTATTTCTCTTACAGCCTTTCCCATCTAAAACCCCATCTTTCCATTCAGGAACCCAGTAACCCATGGCCACTGGTGGCTACAGGTGGTGCCCAAGGAATGGCCTGAAAGCAGAAAGAAGGACTGGGGGGTACACTGTCTTGGTGGGGCTCCACAGAAAACAGAAGATGTATCCCTGCATGGTAAGAAACATACAGCATTAATGTTAGCGCTACAAATGTCATCTTTTGAAGGCTGTTGATGGCAAAGGTGCAAAAAGGATACAGGCTAGATTGAGTCAGTGTCGGCCCAGCCCTGATATCAGCTAGGGGTTGACAGTGGAAAATGGGATTGGAAAATTCTAAACAGGCATTGGTCGGAAGTCAAGAACTGCATCAGGTGGGAGGAGTAGGGCTTAAAAATAATAAAATAAAATAAAATAAAATAAAATAAAATAAGTAAAATACAAAAGGGGGGATGCTAGATATACAAATGCCATGAAAGAGAGAGATCAAGAGAGAAGGAAAATGGATTTTGGAGCTCTCCCAGGGACAGAAGGAAATCAGGAGACATCCTGCTTTCTCTCTGGTCCCTACAGGAGACATGCTTAGTTCTGGTTACATCAAGTTCTCTACCCTCTCTGTGTTGTCTATGTTTGGTGCACCAATCTGTCCACGTGTCAATTCATGTCTGTTTTTGTTTCATTGAATGGCTGTTGTTCTATGTTTTATGTTGAAAAGAAAAAAATGGTCAGAACTTTATCTGCTGGCTATCCACCTCTTGATGCAGTCTCAGTTTGCACAGCAGAGACTGATTAAAGTTGCCCCACACCTTAGCTAGGAGCCAAGCACAGCAGGAGAGGTCCTGTTAAAAAGCTGCTTTTAAAAGGGAGTCTGCATCGTCTTAGTTTTAAGGTAAATAAGCTGATAGTTGTTTTTTCCTAGAAAATTCTCTGCAATTGTGGTTATTGGGTTCAGCAAATGACAAAGTGCTTTTTATCTTGAAATTATAGCTTCTAGTAAAAATTCTTTGATTGGTCTAAATCTATAAGATTTGCGTAGCCACTTCATTTGTTTTCTGACTGGTCTTAATGGTATAAATATGCTCTGCATGTCTTGGTCATAGAGTATTGGCTTATAAGGTATTGGGTATGATTTAAAAGGTGTAACATTGGTAACAAGAAAGTTAGCTTAAAACTGGTAACTCAGGCTTGGAGTCATTTTAAACAACAGCACATGGCGTGAACCAACCCAGGAAACTAGGCCTCTAAAGATACTTCTAAATTGGGATAGTATTTTATGTAATTCTTATCCTAGAAACTAGACTTATAAGAGATAAGATTTAAAACAAGGTCTCTTTAATGAAGCATTAAAAGTTGCACTGTCATGCATTCATATGTACAAATTGGCAGCCAAACTTTGTAACAGGAAAGTAATGTTTCTGGTATTGATTTTAAAGAAAATAGATTGTTTAAAATTGAGTTTTGCTTTCCAAAAATTATGGATATAGTCTATTATTGCAAAAGAAACTTAAAAATTATGGTTAAAATTTCCAGTGTGCCATTGACTGCAGTCTGCAGTTTGATCACAAGCTTAAGATTTTTAACTCACCCATATATTGTTAATTAGGATGATTACAAGAGAAATCATCTTATGAGAGCACTAATTCAGCTCACTGCAGCCATCTGGCCATAGAAAGCAAAGACAGACTTATCTGGATTTATTCGACTTTGCAGAAAATGGATCCTCATACAATCAGTTTGGCTATGGTTGCTGCCTTGTAGGGGACCACAGTACAAACAATACTTTCACAGCACTAAGGTTATAAGGAATGTTTTAAGTATAAATCACCTTAAGAACAACTGTCCAAAAATTAGAGGAATAGAAAGATAGTCTAATTGTTCCCCTGGAATCTGTCCTCGCTGCAGGAGTGATCATCTTCGGGCCAGGACTCAGGCAGTAGGCTCAGATTAAGAAACATTCACATTTGAATTAATGCAAAGCTCAGAGCAGCCTCAGTAAGGCTTGTGTGGAGTTTCTTTTGTTTTGCAAACCCTACCTAGGGAAGTTTATGGGACCTCACCTCTCCTTGTCTCCAGGGAATTATTTTTAAGTCAAAACAGCATTATTACAGATCTATCCAGGTGTTGTTTAAAATAAAGTTTAAACTTAAGATTTATGAAAGGTCAATGAGGCTGTGGAACTTGTAGAGGCATTACAATCTGGCCTGCCTACTCCATTTAGAATTATTATAGATTTGGAAGGTTGTTTTTTTTTCTTTGCATCCTGATAATTGTAAAGGATTTCCTTCTAGTGAGCTTGTGATTATTGGAAAGTTTTGCCTCTAGGAATGGCTAATAGCCTTACATTATGAAGAAAAAAAATTTTTTTTTGTCTCAGTTTCAATACAAGAAGCTAAGACCTTGAATCTTTCAGTGTACATTGTGTTTTATATGGAAAGTATTTTATTAGCTAATGCCTCTGAAGGGAAGTTTACTACAAATCTTCGCTCTTATGCAACGAGCTTTAAAGTTTGGGGGAGTAGCTGTTGCTCCAGAAAAGATTCAGAGGCAATATCTTTTTAATATTTAGGGTCTCAGTTATATCCTAGAAAAATTATGGCACAGAAAACTTAAGAAAGAAAAGATGATTTGTTTACTTCAAATTGTTTTTAAAAGATTTCAGGAGATGTTAATTGGCTAAGGCCTCATCTTAAACTCACCACAGGAGGACTTAAACCTTTGTTGGATGTTATCAAGAGAGATGCAAATTAACTGGTGAAAAAAAACTTTGAAGAAAATAGAGGAAGCTTCTGTAATCAATTGTTATCAATTGTAATCAATGGTAATCAAACATTAGCTGCTTATTCTAGTTATTGTTACTCAATGTGCCTGTAAGACCCCCAACTCAATGTGTTTTCTTTAAAAACCCCTAGAAACAAAGCTCAGCATAGAATTCTTTGTCCTTTCGCCTTCAGCCTGAGATACTGGTGACCACTAAAACTGGCTCATCACAATTGACCCACCCTGGTGCCTGACTCATTGTATAAGGAACTAAGGATGTTTGCCAAAGATAGCTTGTAACTCTTCCATAAGAGATGAGCTGAAATGCATCATCCCCACTCTTATGTATATTTAGTTTCCCCACCAAGAATGTTTGCCAAAGATAACCTATAACTCTTCCGTAAGAGATGAACTATATGTTTACTCAGCTTCCCCACTCTTTGTGGACTTATCCTCCCCTTTCCTTGGGGTTTTTCCTTTAAAATCCCTCAATTGTAACTGCTAAGGGCTGATTTCCTATGAGTTCAACCTCAGCATGTTGATTTTTCCCTATTAAACCTCATGCATATTGCATCAAGAATGGTCTCTCTCGAGTTATTGGGGCGTCGTCTCATCCCGGGACTTGAGTGAGGGTCTCCCCGTAATGGGGGGTCTTTCATGCCCACAGAAATTCTTTGGCAAAAGAGAGCATTAATGTGAATTTATCTTTCTTCATCTCCAAGCAAAGTTTTAACATCCTATTATGAAGCTGTTGTGGTGTTAATAAAGAATTGTAAGATAAAATCATGAAGGTATTTTAGAAAAAAAAAGTCTTAAAAACCTGAAGAGGTGTCTGCTCCTTGTTTCCAACAGCAATTAAATTGGTTATTGCAGAATATTAATATTTGGCCTATTGCATAGCAAACTTTTTAGGTAAAATTGATAATCATTATCCAGTAGATGAGTTGTTAAAAATTGCTTCTATGCATGCTTTTGTATTTTCTGTAAATTTATGCATGCATGAATCCGATAAAGAATGCATATACTGTATTTATAAACAGCCCTTCTAGGGGAGAGAAGTATATGTGATTGGATCACATGTTTATTCTTTTGAGTTTCCTCCTGCTTCAGCACAGATAATTAAATTGTGTGCTGTAGCCAGTGTTTTGAAATGTTGAAAAATCAAGCTTTAATTTGAATACTAACAGCCTGTGTGTGTGTGTGTGTGTGTGTGTGTGTGTGTGTGTGTGTGTGTGTGTAGGCTTACAATGACTTACAATTACTTGAAATTGTTCCTTTTTTAGATACTGCTAATTTTCAAAATTGCAATTGTTTATGCATATACAATTCAAGTTAAGAAAAAATACTGTTCTGTTAAAGGACTGTCTTTGGACATTTAAGAACTCATCCTAGATTGCCTAGACAAGACCTCTTAAAGCAATGCCACCCTATATTTATATCCTAGGCATATTATAGGTCTTACACAAGAACAATTGGCCATATAATCTCATTCTTTACATCAAAATAGTAATGACTTGAGATAATAATTTGGTATTTTTAGGAGAATGTGCATGTCAGATTGTAAAGACTTGTTCTCAATGTCCTCAGTTTCTACCTGTTCCACATAATGGTGTTAATTCTCGAGGACTTATACTTAATCAATTATTGCAAATGGATAGTCATATTTCTGATTTTAGAAAAATAAAATACACACATGTGACTATTGATACCTTTTCAGGCTTTCTAGTTGCAACTGCTCTAACAAGAGAAGCAACTAAAAGTGTAATTAGTCATTGCCTATGTTAATTTTTTTTGTGTGTGGTGTTCCAAATCAAATTAAAACAGATAATGGAACTGGATATTACAGTCAAGCATTTGAGATGTTTTGTCAACAATTTAATGTNACCCATGTTACTGGGATTTTTTTTTATAATTCTCAAGGACAAGGTATTGTGGAACTTTAAAAAGTTTCTTCTTTAAAAACAAAAAAGGGGAAAATTATATCCCCATGCACATTATTTATATCACACTTTTTATTTTAATAATTTTAAAATTTGGATGCCAAATAACTCCTTGCTGAGTGCTTTATAGTATCCTATAACTAGGCATATTCATGCTTAGGTAATATGAAAGGACCCACTTATTGGCATATGGCATAATCCTGACCAGGTATTTAATATGGGGAAGAGGGCACGTTTGTGTTTTTTCCACAGACTGCTGCAGGAGCATGCTAGCTACCAGAATGATTTGTGTGACATGCTGACCTGTGAGCTTGCCAAGTTCCCTGACAATGGTGACAGGAATGCTGTGTTAGGTATATATTCTTGACCCACCTTTGCTTGCCTATGTCCCAGATTAGACAAGCTAAGCTGCTTTACTTCAAGCTTTTTAACCTTGTGGGACAGAGAACATAGAGACTGTGGAAACTGATTTAGAAAAATTAATCAAAAGGAGGAATTATAATGACTCTTCTCTTTCCTTTAATGTGACAAGTTATTCTGACCCAATCATCGACTGGTCTAGAAATAAACCCAATATTGGAGATTCCTATAATGAAGATAGCTCAAAATCTTTATTAGCCAGCAGAAATAATTTGGAGTATGGCCTCCACTATTTACATGAGAAGTAACAGTTTTTCTGTTGATTCTCAAAGCCACCTCCCCCACTCCAGGAGGCCAGACTTGGGCCTGATCATTGCTAATTTGCAACTGAATCGAGTGCCTGTGACATCCCCACAGAAAACCTGAATCCTGTTGCTTTCAACTTTGACATTGTGTGTTCAAGTAGGTCAGTTACCACCATACAGAGGCTTACCCTCAGCAAAGTGCAGATGGCAGTAATTCATCGCTATGAAGAAAAACATTGAGTGCATATTGTGGCTTTGATCTGAATGGAAAAGATGTGCAATGAGGGCCAGCAGTCAAAGACAGGTCACTGGTCTATGGCCTCTATTTCTACCTAAGACAGAGGCAGGTGCCAAAGGCTGTGTTTTTTCTTAATAAACTCTAAATGCCGTGTTTGTGCAAATAAACACAAACAAGCTGCATGTGTGCTCCAAGACGGGTCAGAAAAAGTCCAATTATATTCAGTCCTAAGACAGGCACAGCTGCCAGCCACCATAATTCCCAGGCAGGACCATGCAGCATAAGTAAATTTTATGCCCTAGATGTGGCTCCAACCATAAAATTATTTTATTACTATTTCATAACTAAGTTTGCTGTTGCTGTAAATTATAATGTAAACATTTGGAGGTGGAGGTTTGCCAAAGAGTTGTAACCCACAGGCTGGGAACCACTGCCCTACATAGTAGCAGAAAAAGCTCTGGGTCAGAGAAGCTGCAGAAGTTAAGTCTGGTTAAAGCTGCCGGGGTTGCCCCAACACTTGCATATAAATATGTACAGCCCTTTTTATTCCTAAGAGGGATGAGATGCTTTTGAAACTGTTTATAAGGTAACTGTGGATTCATTCCTGGTATCCTTAAGAACATCCTCCCAAGGACCCCACTGTCACTGACTTTCTGGGAATTATTTTAGGAAGTGACTAGGGGAATGTCTCCATTTAGTATAAGCAACAACTTCCCCTTGCTTCCTCTTAACCAAGATCCTTAGTTACCTTAGTTAGTGACCTGAAGAGAGTAGCTACTTGTTGTGTTTTATAAAAAAGAAAGAACCAGCATATGTTTGGTAGAGGCATGGTATGGTGAGGTGGAAGGGGGTGCCTTTGCAGGACTATTCTGAGACATTCCTTCCCCCCTGAGGTACCAGCCATATAGTATATATAGTATAGAATAGAGTTTATTTAGAGCATAGAAGTGGAGTTGAAGAGGGAGTAGAGATAGAGAAAAAGAGAGAGAGGAGAGAAGAGAGAGTAGAGGCCAGCCAAGAACAGGTAGAGGGGAGGGAAATGGGGAAGAGAAGGGACAGAGAATAAGAGAGTAAGAGAGTAAGAAGGTAAGAGTAAGAGAGTGAGGAGGGGACAAACAGCCCCTTTTATAGTGACTCAGGCATACCTGACTGTTGCCAGGTAACTGTGAGGCAAAGCCTAGAAGGAATGCTAACAGTCTGGACCAAGTCAACTCTTTTGGAAGAATGGTGAATCATGAATTAATGAGTCAGTGAGGGGGAAGGGCAGTGGTGACCCCCAACTGGTCAGCCCCTCTGACCACCACAGGTTTGAGATGATTCCCACAGAATGCATTCATTTATGACCACTTACCCCTATGGCTATCTGTTTGTGTCAGCTTGGGTACATGCCTTGTCCATTCAAATTCTGTTCTTCCTCTGGTTGTTCATTCCAACCTTTGAAACATGAGGGTTGGGTTTTGTTTTGTTTTGTTTTTGGAAGATTGTAGTTAGTTTATTTATCAGGAGCAGTACATGTCTCAGCACAAATGTAAAAGGTCAGAGTACTTCCATCCATTCTCCTGCCCCATATGGGTTCTAAGGACCAAACCCAGGTCATCAAGCTTCCAGTGAGCACCTTTCCCTGCTGAGCCATCTCCCTGGACCCTCATTCAGGGCCATTACACATAGTAGTGTATTCATCCAGAGGACAGTATCCCAAGCTAACATTTAAGAGCTTCTGGGAAGTGACTGGAACCCACTTGGCACCCCTGGGAATGACACCCCACCAGATTCTATTCATTGTCTATGCATCAGTAAATCCCACCGGCCCCCAGGACAGACATGCCCTCAGCCTTCAACATCAGATACCCCCTGCCCCCTAGCAGTCTTAGGTTAGCTTCAAAGGCAACAGGGCCCATTTTAATCAGGGCTGGTTCCAGGTGTTTCAATTGTTTGCATCTGCTAAGGCCTGGACTCCTGGGGAAAGGTCAGAAGTGTTACAGACTTAATCAGGAAGAGGCAATTTCCCCTCCCAATTGAGGATGAGCTACAGCAGAGGTTGTGGGGGGGGGTAGTAAGGCTGGGTGGGGGAAGAAACCACTACATTCCTGAGGCCCCAGAACCTTAGTGGGAATTTTGAGGTTCCGGGGAGAATCTAAGGAGAATGAAGTACAGAGTGGAATCACAGAATTAGGGCATGGAGCCAAAGGGCTGTGTTCTGGCAGGATCGACAGAGGTGGGGAATTAGCTGCCTGTAGGGTGATGCAGGCTGCTTGCTGTTATCCTAGAAATCCATCTGATGCATATTCGTGGGCTGAGCTGAGCTGCAGGAGACCTGGTCTCTCTGCCAGCTGCTATGTTTATCATGGCTCCTATCACCAAGAGACTGAGTGGCCTCTAGGTCCACTTCCCTGTGGCTGAGAGACGTGCTCATCACATGGCCATATGGAAGCATGCCTCAAACTGAAGGAGCCATGAGGAGAGCCAGCACGGTGGCCTAGCAGTCAGCCTGTTTCTTGGCTAATCCACTTTGGGGGCAATTTGCTTGTTCCTGGGAGTTGAAGAAGTACTTTTAAAAAAAGGATCTTATTTTAACGTCTTTGGTTTGACTGAAGTGTCTTAAGGGAATAGTTGCACACTGAAATCTCCTGATTTGGTCTTCTTTCATTGGTCTGGAATGGAGTGTTTACATGGATAAGGGGGAGAATTTTGAGCAAACATATGCCTACTTTATTCTACAGAGAGGAGATATGCTCCCTGCCTATTTCAAAGACATGGCCATGTACTTACTGCCTAAGAAAGAAAGAAAAAAATCTAAATTGAATATTGTCTTCCAGTTAATGTGTTGTTGGGGTGGGGGCATGTAGGATCTTTCAGATGATGTACGTAGATTCTCAGGAGATCTAGCAGGAAAGCAGGGACTTCTTGGCTAGACTCTGCTTTCCCTCATGTAGAAGGGATGAAGATCTTTTAGTGTGTGGTGTGGGGCCTGTCTGTAGACAGACACATACTTCTCCCAGCCCTGTGCACCTCTCTGTGAAGATAAGACAACTCTGGGTCAGCTATGGGGTGAGTATACCCATTTCTGGTATCAGAGTGACTAGCCTATGTTGTGTGTAGTTTTAAATACTACCACCGACTGAAGTGACACAGGCAGCTTGCTTCTGCACCCTCTCGAAGAAGTTCCCCTCCACCCCCTTCCCACTCCCTCCTGCAGCAAGCACAAGGCTTCCTTCCCCTCCCTGGCCCTTCAGAGAGATTCTGGTCTGCCACCAGAATATCGATATCCCCGGTTCCATAGAGGCACCTCCTGAACCCTGCCCCCCAGGAGCCACAGATGCAGGGTTGAGAATAGACAAATGGCAACCTCCCTCCCCTCTGGGTCGATGAGGCTGGCACTCTCACTGATAAATGGCTAAGCACTTCCCAGGTGCAGCTGGTACCTGTCCTTGGGAAAGAAGCAAAAAAAACAAACATTCTTGGAAACAGTAGGGTCCCACGTTTGGATCATGAAAGGAAGATAATCAGGTAGCTGTGGCCAGTCGTAAAACACACTAGTTCCTGATAGCACCATAAAGTTACTCCCCAGGTCAGAAGAGACCCCCCTCCCAGTTGCACTATTCTGCCTTGCCGCCTGAACAAACAATATCTTGTTTGAAAAATGACTTGTCTTGTGGCCTCCTCCCCCATCACCCTAAAATCCAAAGAATCCCTGACTATGCTGCATATAAGCACCAAGCCCTCTAGGCTCGAGGTCACACTCCTGTCTGCACAGTGGGAAGGTTTTTGATCCAAGTCTGACTCGGATTAATAAAGAGACACTTTTGTATCTTTGCATCAGGCCCAGTGGTTCTTAGAGCTCTCCTGGCGTCCCACGGAATCTCGGATACAGCTTGCCTTTGCCCCGGTTGGCAGTGTTACTCTCAGCCTTCCTTTTGTTCTTCCCACCTTCGCCTCCAGGAGGTGACTGTGCTACCAGCACACTGCTGAATCCGAGGATAAAACACACACACACACACACACACACACACACACACACACACACACACAGTTTGTTACTTTACAACTTGCCTTCTTGACACAGTTGCTGGGCATTACTATCTCCTGCCATAAACTTAGTGGCTACTCACCTAGCCCTGGTCAGACATACTGAGCCATCTGCCTGTAGTGGATGTCACAGGTCCTAGTCCCCCCCCCCACACACACACCTCCCAGGTTGCTAAGTTCTTCCTGTTCCCAAGTGTGGTGAAACTCCTCTCTCTGTTCCTGCATCTCCTTTTCCTCTTGGGAAACGGAAGTCCTGCCTGGACTCCCCGCCCACCAGCAATTGCCCCGACTCCCCCCTCCACCTTCTTTACTGATAAATAAAGAACCAATTGGGGAACAGGAGCTTTGCATCAGAACCTCCCCTTACACCTCACCTTTTCTGTCAAAAACAAAACCAAACCCTCTTCTCCCTGATATAAACTGAACAAAGCCATAACAATCATGTACATTACACAGAATGATATACAAATGATATCCAGTACTTCCAATTTGTCAATTAAAGTACTCTACCATCATTCCTAACTAAAAGAATTATGATTCTATCCCTAGATTGAGTTTCAATTTTAGCCTTAATGTCACCTGAAAACCATGTCATCCACTCTAAACTCTCCTCTCACTCTCCTCTCTCTCTCTCTCTCTCTCTCTCTCTCTCTCTCTCTCTCTCTNCTCTCTCTCTCTCTCTCTCTCTCTCTCTCTCTCTCTCTCTCTCTCTCTCTCTCAATGTTAAACAACTTGAGTTTGATTATCAGACTAAAACTAGTCTTCAACCTTTAAGGACATTCCAGAACCATTGTTGTGGAGTGGGTGGCTGGAAACTGTTGTGAGGAAACCTGGAAATTGTTGTTGATCCGTTGTCCTTGCCTCAGGCCAGGTGGCAGGGCCTGGACTTGTCTGGACTTACCCAGTTCTTGGAAACAGAAATTTAGGCCTAGTCTCCTGAACTGTCAATTTGAAGCCTGTCATGAAGCCAGCCTGTCTCAAGGCGACACCTTAGAATTCTGCCCTGTGAAAGAGTGCCCAATTGTGTTCCCAAGGACAACAGAGATCTGCAGGACATGCCCCATGCACTGAGAACCTTCAAACCCAATATTTTTCCTTTGAGTTCTCAATTGTCTGTGTACACCATACATACTACAAAAAGGTGATTCTGTCTTCTATTCTATAGGGTCTACTGGATAACTTTGTTGGATATTTTGTTACTAGAAGGATGGTAGAGTTTGTATTGTAACTAGTTACTGTTTATCAGAAATCTTTTCAACATATTTCTCAAACAGGGGTGGGGGAGAGCTACATATGAAAGTCAATCTTTGAATAATAAAATAACATGTTACACTCATTCAAAAAAAAATCTTTTGAGAGACTTGAAGTGAACCCTGGATTTAGGTATATATTTTGGGTTTTAAGGAGCTCTGCAATTCTGGGAAATTTTTCCCTGCTTCCCACTAACCTCCCTCCAACTGAAAGTGCTTCTAAAATGACCTCCAATTGTTTGGAATATCAAATATAATTCTGCATCAATACCCCCGTGGTTTGGTTTTTAACACATTCTTACACCACAGTGCACCACAATTGTGTTAAGAAATAATGTAATAGAAATCTCAACCAGCCACAAGTTGAAGCATTTAGAAATACTCATAGGCAAGAACAAAAAGGAGACTGCCAGAAAGGCAGAATCTAAACGCAAAGGATGTGGTTCCCACCGTTATTTGGTCCCAACATTTGGGGATGAAACTGAAGTAGAATTTATATGCCTTCATCTTCTATGTCTGGAAGCTTGACAATGGTCCTTTCCATAATGTTCTTGGTAGTGCTGACTCTAAAGGCATAACATGGTGTCTCATGAAGGTTGTTTATCTCATAATAACAATTATGAATCAAATTGTGCTCAACAATGTGAAAAAGAACTGGAAGCTGGGTGTATAAGGCATACAGTGTTAGAGGCTAATCCATTATCGCCATAATGGGGAGCATGGCAGCATGCAGGCAGGCATGATGCTTGAGCCACTGTTGAGAGCAACATCCTGAATCATAGGCAGAGAGAGTCTGGGCTGACTTGAGCTTTTGTAACCTCAAAGGCCACACCCCACCCCACCCACCTCAGTGACACCCTTCCTCCAACTAGGCCACACCTCCTAATCATTCTAATCCCTTCAAACCGGACCACTCCCTGGTGACTAAGCATTCAAACGCATGAGCCTATGGAGTAGGGATGGGGGTATTCTTATTCAAGCCACTACAGGATGTAATCAAAATGGGTATTTTGGGGAAGATGAAAACTAGGCCTTTTAGTCCATCTTCAGGGTACTGACATAAGTCTTAGGTTTCCACAGAGAAAAATTGGGGTGCAAGGTAAGAAGCATTTATGATTAAGCAGTCTTCCTCAAAATCTGATTTGATTATCATTAGCTCAATTCTGTTTATGCAAAATGGCCCTGAAGAAGGTCTTATTGTTTGGGGGGGTGGTGGTCAGGGACAGGAAGGTTTCCATGAGATGACTGCTCCTAGCTGAAGAGCAGTCACAGCAGTGTGATGACTTGTGAGGTTCTACTGTTCCTGGGATCCAAGGGGGTTAGAACAATGACTGGAGACTCGGGAAGCTTTCTCGGGGTCTGTTAAAGTTGGTATGAAGTGCCTCCGTTACTTTCGATCGTCAACCTTGAGGCAAATTAGGTTTCATTAATCTCTATATCAATATGGGTGGTTGACATCCAGAGTCTAATGGCATACCCATGAGAACCCGCCCTAGACTCTAAGCCATTGCAAAGGAGATATCTGCATGAAGGCAGATATGCCAGGGTTCTATGATGCTTTTAGCTACCTTTGTGTACCCAAGAGAGTTGCCAAAGCCTTTGTAGCTAAACTGATTCCATGTCCCAGGGAGGAGTTATCTGAAGAGGTCAACCACAAGGCCAAATTTCCCTGTGGAAAGTCATCTATTATTTTAATATAACATAATATTTAAAATTGCTTACCACCAGGAAAGCAGAAATGAACAAAAGTGATACCATATCTTACGGCCACATGTTTGGAGAACATAAATCCATGTAAATATGCAGACTGAGATATCAGTGTTCTTCTCCTAGGGACACAGGTTGTAACAGACAGGTAATTACTTCAGGCTAGCTGCTGAGCATACTTCCAAGGCGGAGGCATGGAGTACCATGCGGGACCTATGTGGATAGATATTTGTGAGGGATGTGGAGGTCAACCCTGTGAAGGAAAAAGTGGGATGGAAAGCGAGGTTCCACAGGCTCCTGGGACTCCTCGAAGAGTCCTGATACACAGTACTAGATCTGAGATGGCTCCCGGAACACAAGCAAGACAGCAAAACTGCACGGAAGCCAGGGCAGTGGCTGCATCCTGTCTTCAGCTTCCGGTCTTCATAGAAGTCCTAACAGGTAATGATGCCTCCCCTACCCCCGACCCCTGCTGAATAACTTCCCCAGGCAGGGCTTTCATTGAGGCGTGGTGGAGCATGAGATAGGCTCAAAAATGCTACAAGCTTCTGCGCTGTGCAATAAACTCAGATCTGTACTCTGATGCTGATCTTTGGAGTCTAATTCCCAGGATTCGACACGTGACTCTGTCACCTTCCACCCTCATACCTCTGTCCTGTTCCCACAGAAACTGATGAGAGATAGTCATGTTGAAAGGCAGACAAGACTTCTTATCTTCATCTTTGCCTCATTAAGTACTATAAATGTGAATGGCTACCTGGAGTCCTTAATTTTAGCATCAGTTTGATGATTTTTATTATATATGAATGGAGAATGTCAAACACTTCGCATTTCTTACAACCAGGTGTCTTTCACAGCTAACATCCCATCTTCTTTATTGTTAAAGGAATCTTTATGTTTAGCTGTTGGCATTTTGCTTTGTTTTATTTGGTTTTCTCTGGAAACTTTTGAGGACATTTATCCTTGAAAAAAAATTTATCTTCTTCAATATGCCAGTGCTGTGAGTCATATGGGTATTCCAAATGTGTTGTCAGTGGTGGGTTGATAAATTCATTTGTTAGGAGAAGAAAATCCTCTTTAGTGTATGTGCTTCTCAATTTCTGTGCTGTAAATGCTCCACATCTGGCTGATGTCAGGCATTTAAGAACATCACTGATGCAGAGCGGAGAATAGAGGCTCTTGGGATTTGTTATGAGCCCATTTTGACAGAGTGCAACACGCACTGATTTAACACATGCAAAAAGAACACATATGAGAATACATAAATACCACACGGCACCACTGAGGTCAAGAAATAGAACATTACCTGCAGGGAGCCCACCACACACCCTTTGCCATTTTGGACCCCTCTCCCCATCAGAATCAGTCACTGGCCTCATATTTCGGGTAAACTTACCCTAAATGTGTTTTACCTTTGCAACACACAAGAATGCACCAGAAATCTTCTGGTTTAAATTGGCCCATTTAGAAATCCAGACTGATAGAATCATGTTTTGAACGTTCTTTTGCCATTTGTTTATTTTATCCAAGGTAACATCCATGAGACTTATCCATGCTGTTGCCTGTAGCGATCGTTCATTCACTTTTATTGCTGGATAGTACTATAGCCTGGGAATATTCCTGGGAATGTATTGGAGCCAGCTTACCCAGATTGAGAAATGATTGTTAAATGTTCATGGGTTCTGT
Source organism: Mus pahari (assembly GCF_900095145.1). Taxonomy (NCBI): domain Eukaryota; kingdom Metazoa; phylum Chordata; class Mammalia; order Rodentia; family Muridae; genus Mus; species Mus pahari. The sequence goes on along the minus strand of NC_034605.1, from coordinate 2,729,197 downwards.
AAGCTAATTAATGGAATATTAGGAGCTTGAAATTGGCCCAGGCGGAAGTATTTACACCATGGAAATTGGCAGGCGCTATGAATTAGAGCTTTTCTCTCTGGTGTTAAACACCTGTCAGTTTGCCAGTAACTATATGATAATGTGTTTGTCTATTCTGCAGAACATAAAAGTTTGGTTTACTTCCAGTTTGTGTCAGTAAATATTCCCTCATTCTCTTCCATGTGTGCTGGTAGAATGGACTCCCATTTCTAAGGGCTGTGTGTGTGTGTGTATATGTGTGTGTGTCTGTGTCCCCATAGTGAAAATACTTAGACCATGTGCTATGTACATATTCACTTTTAATTGATAGCCTCAAATCATTTTCCTGATTACATACAGCCTTGAAGATTCTTTCTGAGAATTGCTATTTATTCCTTTAACTTTCACACATTAGAATTGACAGACTTAAACCTTTACTAGACCACTGGTTGTATACTTATATGTTATTGGCTGTATACTTATATAGTATTGTCTGGTTTCAGACCCAGGAACAAGCAGCTGAGGAACATATTTTAAATACCAAAGCAGACCTTGCCTCCAGGTTCTCCCAGCATCCCTCAGTCCCGATCTGGCATACCTCATCCCCAACCCAAACTTTCCAGCCCAGGGCTAGGCTTCCCTTCCCCAGAGGGTCTTTGTATCTTCTTTCTTTTCACTCCTTTTCCTTCTCTCTGCATGCCCACACACTCTCTCTTTCTTATCCCCCTCCCCTCTGACTCCCTTCCCAGGCAGCATCCCTAGCCTCCTTCCTTGGGACCAGTGAACTCTCCCACCTGAGATAAGCTTTCCAATAAACCTGCGTTTCTATATGTTTTACTCTGACTTGAATTGGTTCATTTTACCAGTGGAGAAATAACATCAGTTATTATGTATTATATATCAACATTGTATTTTCCCAATTCCCAACATTTTTACTTGGGTTGTTTGGTTCATTTGATTTTTTTTCTTATGTAAAAATATTTGTTCGCTTCTATGGTAGTTTGAATATGATTGGCCCAGGGAGTGGCACTATTAGGAGGTGTGGCCTTGTTGAAGTAGGTGTGGCCATGTTGGAGGAAGTGTGTCACTGTGGGCATGAGCAATGAGACCCTCCTCCTAGTCATGTGGGAGCCAGTCTTTTCATAGTAGCCTTCAGATAAAGATGTAGAACTCTCAGCTTCTGCACCATGCTTGCCTGGATGCTGCCATGCTCCTGCCTTGGTGATAATGGATTGAACCCCTGGATCTGTAAGCCAGCCCCAATGAAATGTTGTCCTTATAAGAGTTGCCTTGGTCACGGTGTCTGTTCACAGCAGTGAAAGCCTAAGACAATATCTTTTCCTGATGTTCTTGCTTTCTTTTTATTGCTGATTTTCAGAGTCTGTCATATATTCTGGATATTCTAATGCAAGCATCTCATGCTACAAACTTTCCTCTATTTCTTTTTTATCTCTTTCATGAAGAATGTTCTTAGGTACCGTGGTACTTTGAATGAGATGTCTGCCCCTGAAGGCTCATGTGTTTGAACACTGTGTCACCAGTTTGTAGCACTCTGCGGGGAGATGGTGGTCTTACTGGAAGAAGTTTATCATCACTGGGGACGGGCTTGGAAGTTCATAGCCTAGCTGTACTTCTAGCTTACTCTTCCTGTTTCCCGATGGTGGATGAAGATGCGATTTGCTGTTTCTGCTGTCATGCCTGCTGCTTGCTGTCACGTTCCCTATTTTAGACCACCTAGAACCATAACCCCAAATAAGACTTTCTCCCACGTTTTACTCTCAATCATAGTACTTTATCACTAACAGATGCTACACTAACAACAACAAAATGAGAGTGTATTAGGATTAACTGGATTCATCTTGATCTTGTGTGAATGATATCTGCTTGAAACCTTTTTAACTATCTCTGGAATTACTTCCTTTCTCCTAGTCTGAGGTCTTAGCCTAAGGTTCGGTCTACTAGAAAGTAGAGTATGCATTTTGAAGAAACTATCACCCTTTCTCTTCATAGTAAAAATGTGAATTGAAAATACACAGAAGCAAGCACAGTGACATACACCAATAATCCCAGCACACAGGAGGCAGAGGTAAGGAGATGCTGAGTTCAAAACCTGTTTGGGCTACACAGTGAGACCCTGTCTTAAAATCATCATCATCATCATCATCATCATCATCATCATCATCATCATCATCCTAACAATAACTGAATTGTTTATCAGCCTTCTGGCTATGATCAAATATAGTATCCATTTGTTTCAGTTTTACATCTCATATTCCTCTATCAGAGAACAGTGTATTTGATGTGTTTTTCTAGCTGGGAGTTAGAATAAGAGTTTGATTCACTGATTCCAGAAGTTCTGGTACTTCAGTACTTCTGGAAATGTGTATCCCTCAGAGTACAGAACAAAAGAAAAAAAGATCATAAACAAACCCTTTTTCCCCCCATACTATATTGCCCCCCCCACACACACACACATCATCTACCTTTGACTCCATACTCTCCTGACTCCCTTCTATTGCCAGCAGGATACGACTGCACTGGAGGGAGATACACAGAAGTCTGAAAAGATTACAGGGATGTTTACCCTTCACCTAGCAGGGCTGTGTGCTATAGCAAAACACTGAAAAAAACAAATGGCTACATACATTGGAGTGTAACTGCAGAGAGTTGTGCAGCAGCAGGGCTTATCCCCAGCATGTACAAAGTGAACAAGAAATGATGCACAATAATAAATCATTATGTTATCATTTTTATAATACAGAGAAAGAAATAAAAACAGCTGTAGACATATGGCACCATGTCTGGCCACATGTTATGTTAAGTTATACAAAAATAATAAGCCAAAAGACACACATGCAAATAATAGCCATAGCATTATTCCATGTGTATATAAAAATAATACTGGACACATACACAAGGGAAGTGATTGTCGCTGGAGCCAGATCCTCTGACTCAGGACCCCCTCACGCCAAGCCGTCCAAGAAGACCTTCAAGCAGCGCTGGAGCGTTGAACAAAGAGTGGAAGATGTCCAGCTCATCTGGGAGCAGCACCCCACCAAGATCCCAGTGATTATAGAGCGATACAAGGGCGAGAAGCAACTGCCCGCCCTGGACAAGACCAAGTTCCTGATACCTGACCACGTGAACATGAGCGAGCTCATCAAGATAATTAGACGGCACTTGCAGCTCAATGCTAACCAAACCTTCTTCCTCCTGGTGAATGGGCACAGCATGGGGAGTGTGTCCACGCCCATCTCTGAAGTGTACGAGAGTGAGAGAGATGAAGACGGCTTCCTGTACATGGTTTATGCCTTGCAGGAGACATTCGGACAGCACTGGTTGTGTAAGACTACAACAATGCCTAGTGCTTGTTAAGCCCTTACCAAGACAAAAAGGGATGTTACCAGCGGACCCTGGATGGCTCACCATCCACAGATGAGAACGTAGGCACCCACGTAGGGTATTAGGAACTATTCATCAGCCAGAAACTGAGCTCCATGCCAAGTGCATTCAGCTTGGAAATTCGTCTAAACTAGGCTATTTTGTGTTCAAACTTTAGAAGTTTAAAAAATAAAATACTTTGCATCCTAAGTTGCCAATAAAAAGACCAAGTTATTTTGACATTTTTCTCCCTAGTAGGGACTTAAAACAGAAAAGCAGTGTCAGGGGCAGTCTCTTCCTGGGACCTGTTGCCTTCTCTAAAAGGGCTTCCACTCAGGAGAGAAGTCCCTCTAAACAGTCCCTCTAAAGGCCCAGGTTGCCTAGCAGAGGTCCCCAGAGGGCTCTGGCTTTGCACTAAACAGGTCTGGTGAATAGGATACAGCTCTAAGCTGGGTCCTGGGCTTGACCCCAGTCACACCCTTTCACTCAGCAGTGCAGGGACACGCGCTCGCTGCTGTCTAGATGTTACCACAGCATCTCTGCTGAGGCCAGGTCTCAGCTTGTCCAGGGGTTGCTGATCCAGCTCCTTGAGAGACTGCAGAGCTAAGTGTTTCTTTCCTGGTTTGAATTTTTCCTGGTTCATGCCTGCTTCAGGGAGAGCAAGCAGGTGTGCAGTGCTGGCCTTAGGATGTGGTTGTCAATCCCAATGTACTGGCTCTGGACTTGGCTCACAGCTCTTTGTTGGTTGGGATTTCCCCATTTCATGTCAGTCCATACATGTCAGCAGTGAGGACAGCAGCAACAGGAGACATGCCTCTTGAGCTGAAGCTAGCCTCTGCTTCCTGCATGTGGCCTGCTCTGACACCAGGCCATCCCTGCTCACTCACTCGTGGTCTGAGGATCTCAGAGCTGCCTGCTGTCACGGACTGAAGCCAGCATAGTAGCTCCCCACAGGCACCCACCTTCCCTGCATGCAGCCGTCTTTGCTAACCCTCAATGTTATTTTACACTGTAAATTCTCACTGCTCTGTCTTGTGTAGGTTGTATATGTCATTATGTCCCTGGTTTTTATAACTATGGTGCGACCAGTGAGGATTCTTGTAATACTGCTTTTAAAATGCTGCTCAGAGGGCTGCCTCCATTATAGGACTCCTGTACACTCTGATGCACTAAGTCAATAAAGGCACAACTGAACCTGAAAAAAAAATACTAAAACAAAGATGATAACTTGTAAATTTAATAATTTTAATAAATATTTAATATCTAAAACACATTACCTGTGGAGGAAAATAAAGAGTGGGGAGGAAGTCAGTAACAAAAGCTTATTTTCTGATATTATCATATTGATTTGACATCATTATAAAATAAGAATAGAAAATTTAGGACTGCTAGGTATGGTACATGCCTGCAACCCCAGTACACAGGAGGATAAGACAGGAGGATTGAAAGTTCAAGGCCAGGTTGAGCTACAAAGGGAGACCCTGTCTCAAAAAGTGTTTATAAAAATTCTAATTATTAAAAAAAGGAACTGTGGAGTCTGGAGAGATGGTTCAATGGTGACTTGGTTATGTTCCCATTTCTGTGAAGAGACACCATGACCAAAGGAACTCATAAACTGAAATAAAGCCCTTAATTAGAGGCTCTTTTACAGTTTCAGAGGGTGCATCCATGACCATTGTGGTGGAGAACATGACTGTAGGCATGGTGTTGGAGTAGTAGCTGAGAGCTTACATTTGTCTGATCCACAAGCTACAGATGGGGCTGGGGAATAGGTTGAACTGGTGAAGTCTGGCCTGGGGTTTTGAAACCACCAAGGCCACTCCAACAATGACATACCTCCAACAAGGCCACACCCCCACTCCTTCCTAAACAGCCCTCCAACCTACTAGAAACCAAACATTCAAATATGTTTTCTATAGGGCACCATTCTCAGTCAAACTACCGTAGTAAATCACATGACTGGCTGTAGGCCATAGCTAAGCCCTAAAAACAGCATATTCTTTCAAAAGATGAAGACAAGGTATTTCCCAACAGAGTAGGATTTTTAATATTTTCCAATGTCATTTCCTTTAGGCAGTTATTTTTCCTAATTTTATGTTAGATTCTGTCAAGGTCTAGCCTTGTCTTAAGAAAGGGTCCCTAGGAAGGAGTGAATTGAAGTGGCAAAAGAAAGACTCAGAATCAATGATGGATGTAAGCTGAGAGCTCTGTCCTCTGCTCAAGATGGGGATAGCTCTCTCTTGCAGACATAACCCAGTCTTTTACTTGCATAAGCTACCTCCTTAGGAATTGCATATCTGTTTAGTCATTTACCCCAGGTTCCCTTTTTATTATCCCACAAATCAGCATTTTATGACCTTAGCCATTGACTCTAAAGACAGAGCCACGTGGCTGAAGCTGCCAGAGTTCTGCTTCTTGCTGGAGCTGGAACATGGCCCCCCTTGTTCTATTACATTATCACCAGATTTCTGTTTTCCCACTCCTTCACTGCCTAAGCTTGCTGTCCTGGAACTTACTCTGTAGACAGACCTTAAACTCAGAGATCATCATGGCTCTGTCTCCTGAATTCTGGGACTAAAGACATGTACCACCACACCTGGACTCAAGCTTTTCTTCACCCAGAACTTGCTCTGTCCCAGGCTGGCCTTAAACTCAGAAATCTGCTTGCCTTTGCCTCCTGGGATTAAAGGTATGTTCTACCATGTGTGGGCCTAAGCTTTTCATGGCCACTATTCCTCAAGATCCAGATCAAAAGCCTGTATCTTACATTTCTGTATTGTAGTTCATTCCAGATTAAAAGTCCAGACTATTCTTTTCCTTTTCTTTTTTTTTATTTATTTATTTTTTTTTAATTTTTATTCTTTTCCTTTTCATGACCCAGGTTTTTGCCTCTATTGGTCAAATCATGGCTCTTTCCTTAATATTTTTCCAATTAATCTGACTTATTATTGCAGCTGCCTCTGTTCTTTCAGGTCTGTGAATCCCTTCATATAACTCATATTGCATCCTTATATTTTGCATAGTTGAGAAACCCTGTAAAGAATAGCTCTTATACTCTTATATATTCTTGAACTCATATTTCTAGAGCTCTTTCCCACAGCCTTAAGGGCTGTCCTGAAGGTTACAACATTACTCTTTTGCTAAGGAACACTGGAGACACATTCTTGTTTCCCAGAATCATGCTATTTCTGATTATCATGGAGTCACTGGCCTTGGCAGGGAGGACATTCCCCAGAAACCTTGGCAGGAAAAACTCTTCCCTGAAGAAGGAATGTAAAGTAAAATATGTACATTATTATGTAAACAAGCCTTATGCCCAGCAACTGTCAGCTCTCAAGAAGACGCATATCTTGCTGGCCCTGCTCCATGGGCAGAAACCCTGTCACACTGTCCCTTCTCTGGCCATACTGGATCCAGCATGATTCTATATTTGCTAATTTTTTTCCTAGATACAAAACCAATATCTGTCCTAGAGGTACAGGCCTACAATCCCAGCAAAAGTCCCAGGCAGAAGCAAAAGACTGCAAGTTGAAGCCCTGCCTGAGATACAAGGTGAGTTCATGGCCAGCGTGATCAACTTACTAAAACCCTGTCTCAACATGAAAATTAAAAAAGAACCAGGGGCAGAGCTTAGTTGTGCAACATGTGCCCAGCCTGTGACAGGCCCTAGGTTCAATTCCCAATAAGTTACAATAAGTGCCTTAAGTAACAGGGTAGCTTACTCCTTTTGCCTGTCATGTGAGCACCCGAAGTTCTAAAGAGACCAGGAGGATGAGGCATCTCTAGCCCATGATGTCTTCTGTGAACCTAGAGCTGGTCATTCTCTTGCTTCACTGTTCCACTACTGATTTTCATCCATGGTCAGGATGCTCTTAACCCCATCAGCCAATGTGAAAGAACACGAAGCATTGGTAAATCATTCTCATTTATGTGCTCACCCAAAACTTCCTGCACCTCCTGCACCATCCCACAGGACAGAAGTTATACACATGGCCACATCTAGTTTTCGAAGAAGACCAGGGACAGTAATTTTAACATGGAGACTCTAGAACTTGAAAGATTTTAGCCAAGATAGGAAATTGGGGGTGGGGTAGGGTGGGGGTGTCCTCTGTAGGTACCTACAAGTTCCCAGACCCATGAGGTGGCAGCATTGAGAAATCTCCAGGAAAGTGGGCAATGACTTCCTCTTGACTTTTTCTGGTCTCAGTCTCTGGTCTCACTTTTTCCCCATAAGATTTCCTGTCTCCTAACTGAATTGTCTCTTTTATTTTACATTTATTTATTTATTTTGTGATGACTCTGCATGTTACATGTGTGAAAATGTGTGTGTGTGTGTGTGTGTGTGTGTGTGCGTGTGTGTGCACATGCTTGTATATATATGCACACATGTATGCACTGTAAGGGTATTAGAGAACAACTTAAAGAAGCTGACTCTTTCCACCATGTGGACCCCTAAGCATTACATTTGAGTTTTCAGGTTCAGTGGGAAGCACCTTTACTCACTGAGCCATCTTACTGACTCCCCGAATCTCCTCTTTTCTCATTTTGGGATACTAGGTATTCAAAAGTAAAATAGTCTCTGTAAACACACCCAGTGTTTATCTCTGCCCTCCATCTCAGATTGGAAACTCAAAAGTAAGAGGAAGGCTAAAGGAAGAACAATACATAGGGTGAGTTGTTTATGAGCCCTCAAGTCTGGCGTTCAGTTCGTAGAGGCCATGTGGGAACATAGCAGTATAGGCCTCTAATAACTAAAGAGGGAGAATCAGGAAGTTAAAGTCATTCTCGGCTGCATAAGGAGTTTGAGGACAACCTGGGTTGCCTGAAAGCCTGGATCCAAATAACCAACACTAACATCACAAAAGTAAAATAGAAACCATAAGGAGCCTAAAGTTTTGCCCAGCAGAGATTCTTACTCATTGTTCTTTGTGTCATCAGTCTTTGTTTTTGTGTGATCAATTAGAACACGTGTTTTTGTTTTCTTGATATTAGGGTTATAGAGTAAGAAAGTGAAGCAGGTTGGAGGGAGATTCATGTGCCTACTAGAGACAGTGTACTGTAGACCCTAGTTCTCAACATGAGACTCACCAGAGAGCTTTGCACTGCCACGCAGCCTGAGGCTCACCATCAGAACCTATAGAAGAAGCATATGCACACTTTGCAAGCCCACCCACAAACAGATAGATGTATAAGAGCCAATAACCCATCAGTAATTGCATCTTGACTGTGGCAGCTCAGATATATAACTCCTAGCTGGCAGAGCCTTATACATGTGTTTATTCAAACTAAAGAGTATTTGGGATACAGGATGGAAACCAGAATCCTGCGAGATCATTCAGTCACCTGGGAGTAAAATGCACAACAGTGTGATTCCTAGTTCAGTTGCTGTGTCTGACACAGCTCCACTGTTCCCTGTTCCCAATTCCCAAGGCCCATTTCTTATACCTTAGTATTGCTGTCAGTAGGAAGGAAGGAGAGAAAATCTGGGGAAAGATCGAGGGATCTGGGGCCATCCTGGAGTGGTGCCTGTTTCTATATCTCTCCTGTGCCTGTCTTGTTGCTTCAGACACTACCCTCTACTTATAAATAGGAGGGTAGTGGGTAGAAAGCAGAGAGTTGCTACTTAAGAGGCCGCTCCACTTGGAGCATAGTGCTTTGATGGAGCAGCTGCATCTCAGTAGAAAGAAGGAAGGCTGACCACAGGCTTTCTCTTGGTTAGCAGGGTTTCTGTAGCTGTGATAAAACACCATGGCCAAAAGCAGCTTGGGGAGGAAAGAGCTCATTTCTATCTTACCACTGTAGTCCATCATCCTGGAAGTCAGGGTAGGAACCAGAGGGTGGGAACCAGCAGAAGCTGGTACAGAGATCATGGAGGACTGCTGCTTACTGGCTTGCTCAGCCTGCTTCCTTATACAACCCAGGGCCCCTTGCTTAGTGGTGGCCCTGTCCTCAATAAGCTGGGCCTTTAACATTGGCAAATGGACGTATCTGGAGGATATCATCCTGAGTGAGGTAACCCAATCACAAAAGAACACACATAATATGCACTCACTGATAAGTGGATATTAGCCCAGAAACATAGAATACCCAAGGTACAATTTGTAAAACACATGAAACTCAAGAAGAAGGAAGACCATCGTGTGGATACTTCATTCCTCCTTAGAATAGGGAACAAAATGCCCATGGAGGGAGTTACAGAGACAAAGTTTGGAGCTGAGATGGAAGGAAGGACCATCCAGAGACTACCCCACCAGGGGACCCATCCCATAATCAGCCACCAAACCCAGACACTATTGCATATGCCAGCAAGATTTTGTTGACAGGACCCTGATATAGCTGTCTCTTGTGAGGCTATGCCAGTGCCTGGCAAATACAGAAGTGGATGCTCACAGTCATCTATTGGAAGGAACACAGGGCCCCCCAATGAAGGATCTAGAGAAAGTACCAAAGGAGCTGAAGGGGTCTGCAATCCTATAGGAGGAACAACAATATGAACTAACC
>NC_034605.1:2715784-2718757 GCF_900095145.1 Mus pahari | reverse complement strand
ATGGAAGGAAAGGGTGTTAAGATCTACGTCAAATCTAAGGGCAAAACAAAACAAACCCAAACAGATAAAACCCCACAGCTTTTCTTTTCTGGTGGTGTCACAGACTGAACCGGGGGTCTGTGCAGCTGCCCCAGCTCTCTGCCACCCACAAGAGCGGCCCTACAGCATTCCTAAACCAGATTCTTCCAGACACTGAGCCTGAGCTAAAGATGCGTCAGCTACAGGGGACGATTTCCTCATACACTGACGGAATGGCACGTATGACCTCACCCATTACTGCTCTTCTTAGGCCCCTCCTAATGCAGACAGCAGGGTTCAGCACTAAGCCTAAGGCCACCATGTTCCCAGAAGCCTGTGGCTGAGACCTAACCAACCTGCCCAGCCCCCCTCCCTGTGAGAAACTCCCAGGGCCTCTGAGTAGATGATATTGCAGGCCTGTGCACACTGAGGTATCATAGGTGAGGATGGTCAGCTTCCAGGTAACAAAGGGCATGTTGAGAAAGAAAACCTCCACAGATCCCTGTCCACTAGACTCTGTGCTCCCACCATGCAGCTCTCCTCTCCTTGACTTTGAATGCTGAGGGTGGTTACTTTCAAGCCATCAATGTATCTCATTTCACTGGTGTGACCAACAGTGTCTCTCTTCTCTCTGAAGTAATCTGGAAGTACCCCCTCTGCACTTGTGGTTACTTCACTGCCAAGCAGTCAGGACTCAGCATTCCCCGTGTGGCTCTTCTCCCTCTTGTACTCTCTCCTAAGGACAGAGCTTGGCTCTTCACACAGCAGGGACTGTCAGGAGACATGGTTGGGTTGGGAGTTTCTGCCACAACTGAAATACAGAAATTGAATGTGAGCACCAAGGAAGAATAGATTAGTAGGACTTGCTAGGGGCAAGGCCACCAAGTACCTGGAAGAGGTGGGAGGGGAATGAAGGAGGTAGCATCTCTGTCCTGGGGTCACTGTATATAATAGAATGCCAGAGAGGGTCCTCCTACTTTTCAACTGAGGTCCAGAGTTAAAAGATTTCAAGTGTCTGAGCTATGGTTTGTATATGCTCGGCCCAAGGAGTGGCATTATTAGGAGGTGTGGCCTTGTTGGAGCAGGTATGTCACTGTGGGTGTGGGCTTTAAGACCCTCATCCTAGCTTCCCGGAAGCCCGTATTCTGCTAGCAGCCTTCAGATGAAGATGTAGAACTCTTAGCTCCTCCTGCACCTGGATGCTGCCATGCTCCTGCCTTGATGATACTGGACTGAACTGCTGAACCTGTAAGCTAGTCCCAGTTAACTGTTGTCCTTTGTAAGAGTTGTCTTGGTCACGGCGTCTCTTCACAGCAGTAAGACCCTAACTAAAACCGTCTGTCCCCATCTTCTCTGGACCATGGCTAAGAAAAGGCTTTGCTATCGTTTGTGCATGAAATGACCTGCGTGCTTCATGTGTTGAAAGACTAGAATGTCCAACCCAGAAGGCTGTTTGAGAAACTTTGAAACCCTTCAGATATGAGGGCTTGGTTGGTGGGATCTGAAGGTTGACTTTGAAACTTATACCCAGTTTCCAGTCCCTTGCTCATTCTCTGTTCCTGTCCAGCATGAGCAGCCTCCATCTCCACAAAAATCCCAACAATGTGGCATTCCGCGTTAGCATGGGCCCAGAGCCAACAGACAAGGACTTAGGGGTGATAGCGCTTTGAAACCAGGAGCTAAAATCTTTCTAACTGACTCAGGTGGTTTGGTCACAACAAGAAAGCTGAGAGCTGAGTCATGCAGGCAAAAACAGTGGTCACCTCCCATAGTTCAGATTTCCTCTCTTCATTGAGACATGTCTCTCAAGAGAGACACGACTAAGGGAGAAACGGTGGCCATTGTTGTCAGTATTGTGGGGAAAGCAGTGTTCACTTTGAAAGACTGACTGTCAGTTGAGAGAGAGAGAGAGAGAGAGAGAGAGAGAGAGAGAGAGAGAGAGAGAGACACAGAGACAGAGACAGAGACAGAGACACACATCCCTTTTGTGGGAGCCAAGAAAAAAGAGATCAGGCCACAGGGAAGTCGGGGCAGCCTTTGCGACTGGGCCACATTAGGACCTTCACTGGTTCAGCTAGTGTGACCGTCGGGAAGCAGGAGATTGAGCAGAGAAAATGGTGTTTGGCAAAAGTAGCTGAGAGTCTGGTGGGCTGTGGGGAGTAGAGCTAGTTCACAGCCAGCTTGGAGCTGAGAACCTCAAACCTTAGCATCTGCCAGGCTTGGCAGGTTCTCGGTGCCGCTGGCAGCCTCCACTGGAAATCTGTTTACCCCGAGAATGAAGCATCAGAGAAGCTTGGCGATGGAAGACAGCCATGAGTCTCAGTTTTAAACGCTGCAATTAGAGGGAGACACGGAGCTGATCCAGCAGAACCTGAGGCTGGTGAGGCGCTGGGGAATCTGAGGCAGACATTTGGGTCTAGGGTAAAACCCATTCAGTTTATACCGAATTTACTCCAGGGAAATGCCATCCGCAGTTAGAATTTTAGAGAGATGGTTGCTGGCTTAATATTGGGTTCTGAAACTAGAAATTTGATCTTTCTTTGCTCTTTTTTAAAACCTAGTTTCCTCTTTATTTAAGTAACATGTAGTTGATGTAAAGAAACTTTTTTCTTTTATTTTTTTCTTTATTAGATATTTTCTTTATTTACATTTCAAATGCTATCCCGAAAGTTCCCTATAACCTCCCTCCGCTCCTGCTCCCCTACCCACCCACTCCCACTTCTTGGCCCTGGCATTCCCCTATACTGGGGCATATAAAGTTTGCAAGATCAAAGGGCCTCTCTTCCCAATGGCCGATTAGGTCATCTTCTGCTATATATATGCAGCTACAGACATGAGCTACGGGGGTACTGAGTTCGTATTGTTGTTCCACCTACAGGGTTGCATCACCCTTCAGGTCCTTGGGTACTTTCTCTAGCTCCTCCATTGGGGGCACTGTGTTCCATCCAATAGCTG